>NC_056737.1:51551465-51566465 GCF_019279795.1 Protopterus annectens | reverse complement strand
ATTCATCAAAGATACCCATACCTCCAGGCTAGTGGCACTGCATGAAGCATCTGAGGCCATCCATGTGCAACTAACAGTGGACAAAACTGCCTTCCAGTTTGTAGCCTGCTACAGACCACCCTCCCAAACTCAGGAACCCCACTCAGCTTTCCTGAAGACACTGGAGAATATGAAGGTCTCTCCAAACACCATTATATTGGGTGACTTTAACTACCCAAACATAGACTGGGAGCACTACTCAAGCCCCAGTACCCTAATCAAACGGTTCCTAGAATTTATAAACTCAAATGCTATGGAACAACTGGTCACCACTCCTACAAGAGGGGAAAACATATTGGACCTGATCATCACCAACATGGGGACTCTATGTTCCATACCAGTGGTATACCCCTCATTGGTACGATCTAACCATAAATTAATCACTATGGACATCCATATCCTGTCCCCAGCCCCAGCAAAGGAAACCATGGTCAACAACTTCTCAAAAGCAAACTTCCCACTTCTCAAAACCGAGATGGAATCCTTCAAAGCCCCAGGACCAGTGGAAAATACGGCCCAAACCGCAGAATCCTTTACAAACACATTCTATGGATACCTACAGGAATGCATGGATCATACTTTCCTAAATAAAACCAAGACACATTCCTCCAAAGGCAGGAGACCTGTCTGGTGGACCCCAGCCATAAATAAGCTGTACAACAGAAGGAGGAAGCTACTACATGATAGACCAAAATCCCTGAAAGGGAAGGCAACCCTGATCAGTACTAGCAAGAAACTACGATCCCTCATAAAATCATCTAAGGCTAGCTTCGAAAGAAAAATTGCACAAGACTCTAAAGATAATCACAAGGCTTTCTTTAGTTATGTCAGAAACCTGGGTGGAAACTCCCAGATATGCTCTGAGTTAGTGCAAAATGACAAAAGATACACTGAACCCACAGACATTGCCTACATCCTGGCAGACTGGTTCAGTGCAAACTTCTCCCCCCCTCCCCCCAAATGAGCAAATGACTATTCCAACAGAGTGTAGCCTCCCTGACATCACAGATGCACAGGTGAGAGCTGCCCTCTCCAAAGCAAAAAACACAGCAAAAATGGGACCGGACGGTGTCCCTGGCTGCATTTTACATGAGCTCCAAGAAGAACTGAACCCTCACTTAAAATCACTGTTCAGTCTCAGCCTTACAACAGGATATGTACCCAAAGAATTGTGTACTGCAACAGTGGTCCCACTCCATAAAGGTGGTGCCACAACGGACCCCAGAAACTATCTCCCTATAAGTCTAACTAGCCTGGTCTGCAAAGCTATGGAGCGTATCATCATGGAACTCATAAACAAAGACATTGGGAAACTCCAAACACTGGATCCTACCCAATTCAGCTTTGTTAAGGGCAGATCTTGCCTCTTGAACCTGGTCAATTTCTTTGAAACAGTCACCAAGGCCATAGACGAAGGGAAGGTAGTCCACACAGCCTACCTTGACCTTGCAAAAGCCTTCGACACAATACTCCACTCGGGCATCATAAATAAGCTCACCAGCTTAAATATCAACCCCTATGTCACAAGATGGGTTGCAAACTGGCTTAGGGATAGAACCCACAGGGTCAGAATTGCAGGTGCCATGTCAGACTCTAAACCAGTTACAAGTGGCATCCCACAAGGCTCAGCCCTGGGACCTCTCTTGTTCGGTATATATTTCTCTGAGGTACAGGCTAACACAGGAGGACTATGGCTGACAAAGTTTGCAGATGACTGCAAACTGGGGGCCATAATCGACTCGCCAGCTGACACAAGCATCCTCTAAAAAGGTCGCACAGAGACGGATAACTGGTGCCAGAGCCATGGCCTAAAGCTAAATGCCAAAAAGTGCATAGTCATCCCCTTTGGGAAAAACAAAGTGCCCACAAATTACCACATAGGTGGTAATCCATTAAGTACGGAAGAAGTAATTAGGGATTTGGGGACCCAAGTAGATTGCAATCTCTCCTTTAACAATCACTTTGCCAAAGTGGTTAGAAAGACATTCTATATACCACCTTATCATGAAGGGGTTCACATCTAGATCAAGAGAGGTCATTGTGCCCCTCTACTCATCACTCATCAGGCCCATAATTGAATACAATGCCCTATTTGGGATGTACCTTACCCGACACCTGCTACAACTAGAAAGACCCCAAAAATACCTCACCAAGAGGATCAAGGGACTCAAACAGATGCCCTACGCAGTTAGGCTAAAGAAACTCCAGCTCTACTCAGTTGCTTACTGCCTACTCAGAGGCGATCTGTGCCTGACGTATAAAGCCATGTCCAACCCAGAATTAATAGACATGCTCCACCTCAAGAAATCCAAATCCATGAGAACTACACGCTCCAGTGACTTAAACCTCAGCACAGAAATAAATAGAACATGCTGGAGGGACAGATTTATATCCCAGAGGCTCCCCTCACTCTGGAACAAAATCCCAATCCAAGTCAGACAGAGCCCCTCAATGACCCTCTTCAAGAAGAATCTTGACGTTTGCATGGGAGATCGTAAATTTACCCCTGGGATCTCTTCTGTGTCACTGCTAGATAGTGGCATGGTAAACTAACCTTAAATGGGCTATCTTCTGTGACATACTATACAGAGGCACAGTCAACTAATCTAAGAAGGGTGGCGAAAGCCAAACACACTCTGGCTAGACTTGTAAATGCCCTAGGGCAGATAGCCTAGTACCAGCCTATGAACCTATGGTAAGATTGCTTGCAGAGGGAAATTCAAAAGAATGGATAATAAAAAGATCTCATAACAATGGGGATTATGAAGTTTCTCCTTTTCCTCACTAATGTCCGATCTTGCAATTAGTATACATAATGATGCAACAGCTCTGTATATGTAGCTAAACTATGAATTCTATTCTTTTGGCTATCACATCTAACTCAGTCCATAAATTATATCTAAAAGAACTAAAGAGCCATCAAATATCTGCTTGGAACTCTCATGCTCTGTGCATGTCAGCAACAGTAAACCATCTATTACCTATAACATTACTCTTAACAGTATGTCAATATATTAACTAAAATTAAAAGTTAACTAGTCTATCATATCTCTTCATTTCAGTTCTAGTAACTACTTTTTACACTAGCAGTTTCTAGATTATTCATCAAATCTATTTTACCAAGCACTAAGATCTTCTTCTGTCCTAATACTACCTATATACACAACATAATGATGTCAGCAATTGTAAAAATGTGCCTGAAAATTAACCAAGTCTAATGGAAATGCATTCACAAATATGCATCTAATAACTTCATGACTGTTTTTACTTTATGCCAAGTATGTTATATCTGTAAGTAGGCTTAATAATCTTGTACAGCATTGTGCAAAATATTACATTTTTATATTTGCATCCAGAGCTTTTCTTCAAGGTCCTCCACTAAAATAGGCTCTTTATAACCTGAGACAGATTCTCCTGGTTACCAAATGAAAACAAATAAATAGACAAATAAATATGCAAATAAACAAAACCACTGTTTTATTGTGTTCTAGTGTACATTCAATGGTCTAGGGCTCAAAGGACTCCATAAAGTTCTGCCACTGACTTGTCATGTAAGAGGTATAAATAAACTTATTCTTCCAACATGCCGTCACCACAGTGGAGAATCTGGGTCCAGTATTGCCCCATAACAACTCCAGAATTTTGCTGAGTATGACAATCTTCAAAATAAAAAAAGTATTAGTCAAGAATCATATCTAATAAACTGAAAGATCTTTCCTTTCTATATACTCTTTTATAAATTGCATGCCATCTTCCCGGAGTATAACAGAGTAAAGAGATTGCTTCGTAGGTGTATACTAAGCTAACAACCACTAGGCCCCTTATAAGCCTAGCTTTGCAACCCAAATGTGACCCACAAATTGGGAGTGACTTATTGATTGCTCCTATCCATTAGAGAGATAAGTGACAGGCCGGGGGGGGGGGGGTTGAATTGCTGACTGGTCCACATTGCACATAAATATGGATAGGGATGAACTCTGCTTCACATGGATTAGGTTCATAGGTTCATAGGTTCATATTAGGCTATCTGCCCTGGGGCATTTATAAGCCTAGCCCGATTGTGTTTGGCTTAGCCACCCCTTGATTTGAGTATACTGTGCCCTTTTTAAAGTTTAGTTTACTGTGCCTCTGTCTAATAGTGACACGGAAGTAATCCCCGGGACAAACCTACGATCCCCCATCCACTCATCATCAAGATTCTTCTTGAAGAGAGTCAATGAGGTGCTCTGCCTAACATGAATTGGAATTCTATTCCAGAGTGAAGGGAGCCTCTGGGTTATGAATCTGTCCCTCCAGCATGTTCTATTTATTTCTGTGCTGAGGTTCAAGTCCCTCGAGTGCGTGGCTCTAAGGGATTTAGATTTACTGAGGTGGAGCATGTCCATTAATTCTGGGTTGGACATAGCTTTATATGTCAGGCATAGATCACCTCGAAGTAGGCGGTATGCAACTGAGTAGAGCTGGAGTTTTTTTAACCGAGCAGCATATGGCATCTGTTTGAGTCCCTTGATCCTCCTGGTGAGGTACTTTTGGAGTCTTTCTAATTGCTGCAGGTGTCAGGTAAGGTACATCCCAAAGGGGGCATTGTATTCTATGATGGGTCTGATGAGGGATGAATAAAGGGGCACGATTACCTCTCTTGATCTAGATGTGAATCCTTTCATGATGAGGTGGGCTATGTAGAAGGTCTTTCTAACCACTTTGGCAATGTGGTTGTCAAAGGAGAGATTGCTATCAACTTGGGTCCCCAGATCCCTAATTACTTTCTCTGTACTTAATGGGTTACCACCTATGTGGTAATTTGTGGGCACATTGTTTTTGCCAAAGGGTATGACTATACACTTTTTGGCATTTAGCTTTAGACCATGGCTCTGGCACCAGTTAGATGGATGGGGAACCTATTAGATATCTGTCTATCCAATATGTCTTATTTATGTTGTAATGAAAATGTAGGTCTTTGTTTTGAGGATGTGCAAAAGGATCAGCAAAACAGGGTCCAGGGATGCTTGTATGCCAGGCAAAGATCACCTCTCAGAAGTCTGTATCATATTGGGTAAAGGGAGAGGGCTTTGAGGTGATCTGTGTAGGACATTGTGTTTACTCCCTGTATTCTCTTTTGTAAGGAACCTTTGTGGATGCTCCATTTGCTGCATGTGACTTTTCAGGTACATACCTAATTGGTCAGATGAGGGTCAAGTATAGTGGTATGATGACCTGTCTGGACCTAGAAGCCATGCCCTTGCTTAGAAGTTAAGTAACATAGAAGGGTTTTCTTACTACCTTGGACATATGTTGGTTGAAGGCTAGGTTACTATCTACATGAGTTCCCAGATCCCTAACTAGTGAATCAACTTTTAGGGGTGTTTTATTGATGACATAGTTATCCAGGGTGGCAGACCTCCCAAAAGGTACTATAATGCATTTCTTGGTATTGAGGTTTAAGCAATGGTTTTGGCACCACGTGTTTGTCAGTGTTGGACCTTCCTGAAGGGTGTTCTCATCTTGAGGGGATTCAATGAGTGCTTCCAGTTTGCAATCATCTGTGAACTTGGTTAGACAGACATTAGCTTTAACATCCAAGACGTAGATACCAAAGAGGAGTTGGCCTAGCAGAGACCATCAGCTTCTTTGTGGAGGAGGCCTCACCATTTCTAATCTCCTGTGTCCTTTCAGGGAGCCAGCTAACTATCCAACCATGTTATAAAGGGATTTACACATAGTTCCATAAGTTTGTTGACAATGCCTGAGTGGGGTATTGCATCAAATGCTTTAGCCAGCTGAAGGTAGGCAGTATGCACCATTTTCCCCTCATCCATTGCCTTGGTGATCTTTTCAAAGCAGTCCACCAGAGCATAACCTAAGAAGCAAACATAACCTTCCTTTGATAAAGCCAAACTGGGATGGATCCAGTGTCTGGAGGTCTCCTATGTCCTTGTTGATAATCAGACAATGAAACCTAGTAAGGAGGAAATGTAGCTTTCCAGCCTTAAGGATACTAAGCACCTTCCTTAAGAAAGAACATGCTAAGAAAAAAATTAGTTGTACAAGAATGATACTGGCATACATATTACATAAAATAGACTGTTGGCATAAATTATAATGTAATATCCTTGTTAAAGATCACTTTGTATTCATTTTATTGACCAAACAACTTTCAGACATCGGGCTTACAGACTTCAACAACCTACTATCCAGACATGTTGAGGTCTGCAGGAGCTATGAGAAATTTGGTTTTCCGGTCATTGAGATAACCAGTTTTGGCTCATTACAAGGCAATCTGAATACAAGCTAGAGAAAAGCTAGAGAAAAAAGAACTTGAATGGCAGATTTGACTTAAAACTTATTGGAAACCCAGACTCAGTCAGACATGCTCCATTAACAGCATTCTCATATTAAAGAAACTGGACCATGCTAACTTTTATTAAATGCAATACAGTTTTTTTGTATTTCATGGCTATGCTTGAGTTTAATTTTCATTTTTATGTTTAGTACTAAATGTTTAATTATATGTAATGTATATTTTGTTCATAAATAGATATTTGATTTTTACTTTTTCTTCCTTTATAACTCTTTATATTTAGTATGTGAGGATTAATTTTATGTCAATTTGAACTATTCATATTTGATGTGTCTAATCAGTAGTATGAACTACCATGTTAGTACATGCTAGCTTAGTGAGATCTGAAGAAGCCCTTCACTTTAGTAACAGAAACAGGCAAAAGTACTTTAAAATAATAATTTTTTGTTAAGCACAAATCAAGGCGCAGAAATTCACTTAACACAACTTCCTATATGTATTACTTGGACACTCACACCTTTTTATGTGGATATTTTTGAGTGTCATATGTACATATTGATGTGAATATGTGTATGTACATGCGTCTCTGTATATGTATGTGTGTGTGTGTGTGTGTGTGTGTGTGTGTGTGTGTGTGTGTGTGTGTGTGTGTGTGTGTGTGTGGGTGTATATACATATATCTATATATATATATATATATATATATATATATATATATATATATATATATATTTTTTTTTTTTTTTTTTTTTTTTTAAATTGCTATTTATTTTATTTTACATTTGTTAACCAGGAAATTCTGACAGGATACATCTCCAATTTCAGCGGAAGCCCAGGGAGAAAAGCTCCAAATGTACATAACAAGTGTAAATACACAGGCATGCTTATATTGAAGTATAACAACATTGCTATTTGTTTAATGATATATTCACACATTTTGTTTATATATATATATATATATATATATATATATATATATATATATATATATACATGGGTCTACCTGAGAACACCAACAGATCAAAATGCCGACGACGAGAACCCCAACATCGGAAGACTGACAATGGAAATAACTGACAGTTCAAAATCATGACGCTAAAACACTGACATGCGAAATGAGTGCAACTGTGTAAGTATGCGATAGGGATGGACTTTAGGGTTAGTATGCGGGTAAGGTAAGTGTATTAGTGACGGACTGTAGGGTTAGGGTGCAGGTAAGATAAGTGTGCGATAGTGACGGACCTTAGGGTTATGGTTTGGGTTAAGGTTAGTGTATAGATAGTTGTGTATGTAAGGTTTAGTGTAGGTTTGTAAGGTTTTTGGTGCGCTTGTGTTGTGTGTGTGTTGTGAGTCGGTGTTATGGTGTTCGATAATGTGGACTGTCGGTATTATGTGGTTTCGATGTTTTGGTGTCGGCATTTTGGCTGTCGGGTTTGTGGTGTGTCAGTGTAGTTTAGGGGATCCATATATATATATATATATATATATATATATATATATATATATATATATATATATATATGTGTGTGTGTGTGTGTATGTGTGTGTGTGTGTGTGTGTGTGTGTGTGTGTGTGTATTACGTGTATATATTTATGTGTATAGATGTGTCTTTATGTGTATATATCTATCTGTCTATATATTTATTAAAATTTGATTACCAGAAAAGTTCAACTGAGTTACAAGAGCCCATTTTCAGTGAAGGACTGGGGAGAAAAGCTCTATTTAATACAGAAATTTTTTTTTTCAAAGACATTATATAAAACAAGCAGTTGAAAACTATAAATTTCAAAAATAATTAACAGTATTGTAAGGCATAGAGATATAACAAAATATGTTACAATAAAAACAATGAAAAAAAACAAAGTATACTATACACAATTCTGCCGAGCACCCTTTTGGCAATTCACAGTATTATTAAGTAAGAGTCATATGTTTAGTTTAATTGTAAATATAAAGGAGAAGAATGATTAGGCTAGATTAGTATAAATTGGGAGGAGGTGATAGGAAAAATGTTATATAAAGTGGTAGAGAAGGTAGGATAGCCAGGTGAAGATAGGAAGTAGAGATGGGTAAGGAATCTGTACCGATAGGGGTGGAGAAAAGGAGAAAAGACTGATGTTCACCCAGGGGTATAACATGATAAATGATCTTTCAGAAGATGCTTGAGGGAAGGATGGTACAGTTCAAATAGGCTGCGGAATAGAATTCCATTTTTTGGCAATAGAGTTGCAGTAAAGGCTATTTCCAACTGCTTTTTGATGTTTATAGTTGGTGAGAATTGTTTGTCATTATATTGAAGGGATCTGGTTGGGTGATAGGAAGGAGGGGTTTCTAAATGATGTTGTGGGCAGTAGCTTCTTGTATGAAGTCCATTTAGCAGAGGTAGTTCAAGCCAGTTCACACTTTTAAGAGCCTTCCATTGATGTGTATAATACTGGTTATTCGCAGTGAATTCAGCAACTTTATTGTAACATATTTCAAATTTAGTTTTAATAGATACCTGTGAGTTGGTAAGGATATGGGCACCATATAACAGTGAAGAAAGGAGGTAAGTGGTTGCTAGGGTGCTTTTAGAAGTATTAGTAAGAAGGAAATGAAAAATATTAACACAAATGTCCCTGGCAGACTCTGGAAATTCAACAGGGGGCAATCAAAAGCCAGTATTAAATGAATAACAGTATCCCCTGTCGAAATTTCTCTCCAAGCAGATAAAAATTTTTTGAATAAAACGTTCCAAAGTAAAAAGTCCAAATTGGCGCCAAAACACTAATTTTATGCAAAAGAACTAAGCTCCAACATATAAAGAATCTCGATGCAATGACTATTCAGTCCCAAGATGAACGTAATAAAATGTAATTTTTTTTTTTTTTGTAATTACATTTTATTACGTTCATCTTGGGACTGAATAGTGATTGCATTGAGATTCTTTATATGTTGGAGCTTAGTTCTTTTGCATAAAATTGGTGTTTTGGCGCCAATTTGGACTTTTTACTTTGGAACGTTTTATTCAAAAAATTTTTATCTGCTTGGAGAGAAATTTCGACAGGGGATACTGTTATTCATTTAATATTAGTAAGAAAGAGTTTATCTCTATAAAGCATGGCAAGTTTCCAGTGATTTTTCTTATATTATTTTAAATGTGGAGTTCAGATCTAAGGTTGCTATCAATTGTCACACCAAGCAGTTTTGTATGAGATATAATATCTATTTCTGAATTGTTAAGTGAGAAGATTTTGAAGCTAGATTTCTCCTTCAGATATGCTTCGGGGAGGAATAGGAGTACTTTTTCTTTTTTTTTTTTTGGAGTTGAATAATAATTGGGCATTGTGAAGCCAGTTTTCAACAGAGGCAAGGCATCTTGTATGATTTCAAGAAGATGCACCAGAATGTCAGATGAGCATATTAGTGTTGAGTCATCAGCATACTGTATAAGTGATGCTTACCTAGAAGAGGTATACAAGCCATTGATGAAAATGTTAAACAGAAGTAGACCAGAATTGAACCTTTCAGTAGACGAGCGGTGATAGGGAAGCAAGGAGAGAAAGTATGTTGCCATCTAACAGTTTGCTGTCTCTCAGAGAGGTAGCTTTTAAACCACTGAAGTAAAGGAGAGTATGGCGCAAGATGGTTCAGTTGTTGAAGGACTTTGCTATGTGAGAAGGTATCAAAGCCTTTGGACAGATGCATAAATACAGAAGAGATAAGTTTGCCAGGGTCCCTTTTCTTGTTTACATTATCTAAAAAGGATATTAGTGCATTAGTTGTACTATGACCATTGCAGAATCCATGTTGAGTACTGGTTAAGGATTGTTCTGAGAGGAGGTGGTGATGAAGGTGAACATGGACACAAGTTTCTAGGATTTTTGAGAGGGGGAGAGAATTGCAATGGGACAAAAGTTAGTGACTTCTGTAGAGTTTCCTCCCTTGTGCAGTGGAATGGCATATGATCTTTTCCAAATAGTTGGGATATAAGATTCCTGTATAGATCTCTTGATTAAGATAACTACTGGGTATGATATGGCTTCTGCTGCCTTCTTGACACATTCAGGTAGAGGGTTGTCAGCAGCTGTGGAGCAAGGGTTAAGTTTAAGTAGCAGTTTTTTTATAATAGATATTGTTACAGGTTTTAAGGTAAAGTTGTTAGCATTTTTGGCTAAGGATTGTTTCCATTCATATTTCTCAGAGGTTAATGTGGTAGTGGAGGGGGTAGTTGGTGATATGTTATGGGTTTGTATATGGGAGGGTGATGTGCTTTTGGCAAGAGCATTAATGCTCTCTATAAAGTATTTATTAAACATAGTTGCTATTTTGAGGGGCAGCAGGACTGAGAGGAATACAGATCTTTTCTTGAGCTAGAGTTGAGTATTGTATGACTAGAGGACCAGAATTTTTTTTTATTATTGTTATGAGTAAGTTGTAGTTGATCATAGTACTGTTTCTTATCTTTGTATATTTGTTCTTAGCTTGATTGTGAAGTTCCTTGTATCGCTGAATGTTTTTTTTTTTGATTTAGCCAGTTTCTCTAAGCTTGTCCCTGGGTATGCATAATGTATTTGGTAAGTGTGGATAGATAGGGGGTTATTTTAATTTTATTCTCTTTATACATAAAGGGACAAGATTATTTAGGGTGTTTAAAAAAAGTATTAAAAGTGGTAACTGTATCAACTAATGGTATAGTTTTTTAGTATAAACCAGTAGAATGACCTTAAAATACTGTTGAATAAGTCTTTGTTACATTTTGTGAGGTTCCTTGTTGGTTAAGGCATATGGATATTGGGATGAGGAGTGTTAAAAGCTTAGTGTGTGTTTGCAGGGAAATGGTCACTTAGGCAGTTAGGATAGGTTCCACTGACAGTATATTTACTGGGGTCTGAGACTAAAATTCAATCAAGAATTTTGCCCTTTTTGTTTTTGTTGTATATTATAGGTGTTGTAATAGTTGAGTTAAACCAAATAGATTTATTCAGGATGAGGAATTGTCAGAGGTTACAGTTTGCCTTTCAATATGGACATCACCCCAAATAACTTTTATAAGTAATAGTACTATATAACCAAGAGAGAAATTCTTCGAGGATGGGTATGTTGGTTCCAGAAGGGATGTAATGTACAATAAATAATAGTGTTTTTTTTTTTACAGTTTAACTTTAAAAGTGTTACAAGTACTTTGGCTGAATGAAAGCTGGAGATTATGTTGGAATATGAGGAGAGATTATAGGAGCTGGGGTACAGTTGGGTGACTCCGCTTCCTTTTTTATTGGGTTGGTCCATCCTCATAATGTTATAGTCTGGAGGTAGTATTTCTGCATCTTTCATAATGGATTAAAACCATGTTTCAGTGATGTCTAGGATATCCAAGAATAGAGTGATATCCAGGCATGTAGATAGTAACTTTATTACAAATATAAAGATTGAATGTGACCAGGCTTAGTTCACTGGCGTGACTTCTGCTTGCTGCAGTGGGAGAATGGTGTGTCTGAGAATGAGAATTGGATTGGGTGCAAATGTATTATTATAAGGAGTAAAGGATGCATTAGAGGAGGGATGGCTTATAAATTAAGGAGGGGAGTTATCTGGGCTGTTATGTTATTTGCAAGAACTGGTCATGTTGAGGTTTGGGGTTGATTAGTAAGGCCAGGGTTTGGGTAAATGTACCCACACAATTGAATCTTTGAGTTCTGAAGAGAGGGGGGTAATCACAGAGAAGTGTTCTGTATTTAAGACAGAGACTAGTGGAGAGATTAAAGAGGCTAGGACATATAATTGTATAGGTTGAGTAGGAAGCTGGACGTTGGGGTTGTGTTAGTGTAGTTTAAGGGAAAGTAATAGTATGCTAAGTAGGAGGTCAGTACTAGAACATGAGAGAATAATATAAGGAGCAGCATTTTATATGATCTGGGAGAGAGGTGATAGAAGGCTAGAGTTTATAAAAGTATTTTTAAATGGCAAAGTAGAAGGAAAAGTGAAGGATTACGGGTGGGTTAAAAGGGTAGTAGTTATCGCAGATGTACAGAAAGAGGCTGAGATGATTAAGAGATTGGGTAATATATTGTGAGGTGTTTTTAACTATCTTGCCATTGAGTGGTCAAACCTGGTAGGGTTTGGCTGGGATTGATGAGTGAGAGACAGAGATGATTAAGAGACTAGGTTGATATACTGTAGAGGAGGAGTTCTGTACTATCCTGATGCTGAGTTCTCAAATCTGTTAGGGGGTGAGATATTGTGCAGAATAAATGTAGAGTAAGGGGAATGGAGTGAGCTCGAGTGAAGCGAGGGTGAACAGAGCAGGATACACCTTTTGGGAATGTTTGCAGATCCCAAAAGAAACAATCAGTGGATTATAATTACAGCAAGTCAGTACTTCAACCCAGCTAGTATACATAGCTCTAAGGATATAAAAGTCCAAAGCAGAGCAGATTTAAATGGTATGCTACTTAACAGTGTAGTGCAATATTCTTTGCCGGAGTTTGTTCCATTGATTTAAGGATGTTGAGCTTTCCCTTTCAGTGTAATGGGGAAGACAGAGGGTGGGGAGAAGCTTAACCCTCAAATGACAGCTATTAAAGGGTGTGGTGGTTAACAGTGTAGTCGAATACTGTTAGCCAGAGTTTATTCCTTTGAATTAAGGATGGTTGAACTTACACTTTGAGTGTGATGAGAAAGGCAGAGAGTGAGGGCAGAAAGCTGAAGGATCAAATGGTAGCTATTAAGACTATGTTTAGCAAATATAGGCCATTATTTTTAAGGTATGTTAGGGTAAATGCTAAGTTATACATTTATACAGAACTATTGGACTGGCTTTTATGGGATATTAGGTAGAGTAATGCTGACTATGCCCTCTGCATTTACGTATATCATTTACATTTAGGAAGACATACTTATACAATCTGTATGTGGTATTACTAATAAGCGGTACACCCAGAATAATAAAAGGAAAGGTACATTTAAATGTGGAGGATGTGAGCAGTGCCAATATATTTTGAAAAAAAGTGAAACATACTTGTCCAGTAGAGATACGTTAATACAGGCTAATTAATTGCAATATCAAAGCAATTATATACTTGGCCACCTGTAATGTATGTATGGCCTTCTATATAGGGAAAACAGAAAGAAATTTGAAAAAGAGAATATACAAGCATTATTATGCCATTAAGACACAAGATACTAACAATTCACTTTTTAAACACACTTTAAAATGCAGTAAAACTACATTTTTCTTTTTTGTTCTTGAGGAAGTGAAGGGAGACATTAAAGGTGGATTATGGGAAGGAAAAATTGAATATGGAGAAATATACTAGCATCTTGTACTGGAGGCAGGGTAATCACCCAGGACTCAATGAAAAAATGTCTAGGCTTTAAGGAATATAGGGTTGCATTTCCAACATGAGTAATATGTTTACAAATTATCTGTGTACTAAATGTTTTAGTTTTAACATGATTTTTCATATACATAATGAGTGATAAACAGTATTTTTAAGGACCATATTACAAATGACTATTTTTATAAAGGGGTAGCAATGTTCCAGTGTTATTCACCTTTTATTAACAAATGGTATTTCAGAAAGCTGTGTAACACTATTAAGTTTTTTATATATGGTTTGTAAAAAAGTTATTGATTTTGTAATGTTTCTTACAAAAAAGTTTTTTAAAGTAACCTGTTCTTGATAGGGTGGTGTGTTTTTTTTAAATAAAACCTTTGTGGTTATAGTTAATTATTACCATGGTAACTAATGGGTGGAGAGGTATAAAATACTGAGCAAATGTATTGAGAATTTGTCTGAGGAAGTCTGGATGTAACGGACAAAAACACTGTGATTCAGTTCATAGGTTGGTACTAGACTATCGGCCCTAGGGCCTATACAAGCCTAGCCATAACAATTCCCTGGCTATTTCTTCCCACAATATTTACTTCCCTGGACCCCTGTCTAGTAGGACGATTAACGTGATCCCTGGAGCGAATTTCCTTTCTCCCATCCAATTTTCAAGGTTCTTTTTGAAGAGGGCCAAAGAGGCGCTCTGCTTGACATGTGTGGGCAATCTATTCCAGAGTCTGGGGAGTGTCTGGGTCAGGAATCTATCCCTCCAGCATGTTTTGTTCATTGTGATGACAAGGTTTAGATTGCTGGAGCGTGTGGCTCTGACAGATTGGGATTTCTATAAGTGTAGCATGTCCAACAGCTCTTGGTTTGACATGGCCTTATATGTTAAGCAGAGATCACCTCTGAGTAGATGATATGCGACAGAGTATAACTGGAGTTTTTTTAGACAGTCAGCAGAGGGCATCTGCTTTTGGCCTGTGATTCTTTTAGTAAGGTATTTCTGCGGCCTTTCCAATTGCTGCAGATGTCTTGAGAGGTATATACCAAATGGGGCATTGTATTCTATAATGGGTCTAATGAGGGATGAGTTCAGTGGGACAATGACCTCCTTTTTTCTGGATGAAAAGCCCTTAGTGATGAGGTGTGCCACATAGAAGGATTTCCTGACTGTTGTGGTGATGTGGTTATCGAAGGTGAGACCACTGTCCACCTGTGTCCCTAAGTCTCTTATCACACTTGTGGTGTTTAGTGTACTCCCACCTATGTGGTAATTCATGGGTACATGTTTTTTTTCCCAAAGGGGATAACTATACTAATTAAGCATTTAGTCTTTTTAGTTCAATTAA
>NC_056737.1:51416465-51548965 GCF_019279795.1 Protopterus annectens | reverse complement strand
CTGTGATCTCTCATAATGTGAACATACCACTTGTCTGTGATCTCTCATAATGTGAACATACCACTTGTCTGTGATGTCTCATAATGTGAACATACCACTTGTCTGTGATCTCTCATAATGTGAACATACCACTTGTCTGTGATCTCTCATAATGTGAACATACCACTTGTCTGTTATGTCTCATAATGTGAACATACCACTTGTCTGTGATCTCTCATAATGTGAACATACCACTTGTCTGTGATCTCTCATAATGTGAACATACCACTTGTCTGTGATCTCTCATAATGTGAACATACCACTTGTCTGTGGTCTCATAATGTGTACATACCACTTGTCTGTGATCTCTCATAATGTGAACATACAACTTGTCTGTGATCTCTCATAATGTGAACATACCACTTGTCTGTGATCTCTCATAATGTGAACATACCACTTGTCTGTGATCTCTCATAATGTGAACATACCACTTGTCTATCACTTTATCTAATCACATTTTATCTAATCATATTGTTCTATGCATTTTTACTGGTTATAACTTTAATAACAAGGAATGATTACATTTTTTTATCACTAGTATAAGTTTTCTTAAATATTTTTTTCAGTGTTGATGGCTTATATGAAGTGAGTTTAGATATGTTGTGTTTAGATATTTTGTCTTTTAGATGAAAGTATATATATATATATATATATATATATATATATATATATATATATATATATATATACACACACACTCATATAGATATATAAATCTGTGTGTGTGTGTGTGTGTGTGTGTGTGTGTGTGTGTGTGTGTGTGTGTGTGTGTATGTGTGTGTAGTTACGGGAACACTAAATTCTGCCAAACAATTTTTAGTTGACATTTAATTAATAAATCTGATCGACTAATCAAATGCTCAACAGGTGTGTGAGGTCACACAATTCTCATGGCTGGGTATTATGTCCATTCGCTGATATTCTGTAAAATCTGAATTAGTTCATAGAATTAGTGGGGCTGGTGGATGCAATGGGGCTTTCCCCTTGCAAAAACAGTGTTTGTTTTTTTTTTTAATTTTGCACGCATCAATGTTTTTGCTTGGTCCATGCATGGTAGTGTGACAATATTTGTGTTGTTGACGTTTTGTGGTTGATGTTTTGAACAGCGGCATTTGAGTTTTTTGATTAAATTAATAGACCCTATATATAGATATGTATATATTCCAGGAAGATAGAGCCTATCTCAGTTCTATGACTGTGCAAGGTAAGCACTAGTGTACTAGTGAGATCTGGAGAAATCTTAAAAGACTCAAACCTGGTTCAACAGCATCTTAAACTCTACTGCCTAAATTTCTAAAGAATTATGGATCCATTATTACTTTTCCTATAACTATCCTCATTAATAAAGACAGCAAAGAGGACCACCTCCCACCATATTGGGACAAAGCTTTCAGTGTAGCATATCATAACAGAGGTTCATCCTTTGCCCTTGATGGCTATCATCCAAATGCAAATATTTCACTTTTTTTTAAACTCTCAAAAATATATCCATTACCTGTTTTTTGAATTTCCAGTACCTAACACAGTCTGAACTGGTAGAATATATTCAAGAACAACATAACCATGGAAATTTGTTGGAGTTTCTTGACGTCTGTAAAGCTTTTAATACAACTTCCCATATCACAGGGGAAAAAATTGCATGGCTGAACAAAACCCAAACAGTCATACCCTACGGATATGCCCTGCACACCCCACCCCCAAACTAAATATGCCAACTTCGAGATTCGCTCAAGTGACCGTTCATAGTTTTGGCAGTTTAGTCCTTATGTGTCTCTATTTTGTTCTGCTATTTGTGGTTTCGATTTGGTAATATACACCCTACATCTAAGCCCTTGCACTTCTCTCCCATTATCATTTTAACCACCACCTGATTGGCATGATCTACCAGCTCCCATACCTGCCCCATCTATATCATTTGAAAGATTTGTTGCATACATCTTAAATCGTATGTACAAACAGGTAGAAAATATTTTTGAGTTATGTTTGAAATATACTGTGAAATCCTTCTTTGAATTTCATTGGCAGATTATCAGTTTGCAAAAGAGATGCTGTTTAATAAGTGGTTAAGAGAATTTCTTAATGCTATGGATTTGGATCTTAATAGGGTTTTGCATGCTTTTTATAAAAAAACACAACTAATTCGATAGAGATAAGTTTCATCTGAGTTCCCATGTGGAGAAATTGTCAAGTAAAAACATACTGATGTTGCTAAACATTTGTTGAAGGGGGGGGGGGGATTTTCAGCCAAATACTAAAAGCAGAAGGAAGGAGGCATACAAAAGTCAAATTATTAAGGTATACTATATGAATGCAGGGAGTTTAAATAACAAAATGGAGGAATTCCAACTACTATGTATTGACGAGGTAGTATTTACTAATCTATGGAATATTAGGGGAGTGAATTTGCTAGGATTTTAACTATATGATTGCTTAAGGGAAATTAGTATAAGGGGTGGGGTAGCAATATTTGTAACTAATATATTAGTTTTTAAACAGTGGATCATTGTTTTTGAGATGATATTCTTAGAATTTACAGGGATTTCTGAAAACAACACTTTAAGGTTGTTGTCTGGTATATAAATACTACTATATCACCTCTTGAGAAGATGTTATTTATTGAAGTACTACAAAAATATATGAATTATGATAATCTTATCATATTGGGTGACTTCAATTTTCCTAATATCAGTTGGAAAGATGGAACACATTCTATGGTGCACTAGGAAGAATTTTATGATTTGATTTCACTTAAAAACTTTTTATGGTTTATTGATGCTTATACAAGACAATTCAGTCCTTGATCTATTAATTACAAATATACCAAAAAAAGATTCTAAACTTTAAACAGTTAAATCTGTTAGGAAGGTAGGCTCATATTGCTTTTGAGTTTTCAGTTATGATTTAGTTATATACACAGGGCATCATACTAAATTTATTTTTGATAAATTGGAACTTTTAAACTGGAATAAAACATAGGATTACTTTATTTTATTTATTTTATTTTTATGTTATTTTACATTTGTTTACCAGTAAAGTCCGATTGGACTCAGGTCCCTTTTCAGCGGAGGCCCAGGGAGAAAAGCTCCTAAGACATTATGTAACGTTGTTATCTGACAGTTTTGTTTACATAAGACACTTTGACATATATAGTAACAGTATGCAGTAGTATGGCAGTCTATGACAGTGTAAAAGCTAGCTACATTTACATACAGTATGACATTTCAGAGTTATAGCAGTTTATATGTGTTCTGCATTGTGAATAATTACATATTAATATACAATGCAGATTCACAGGATCTAAAGCAAAGGAAGTAATACAAACTAATATAAAATGTGGGTGAGTAGTAATGGAGTAGAAGAGAGAAGGGTGAGGGGACATTAGTGGGGGAATTAATGTGCTGAGAGAGCGGTAGCTGGTAGAGAGGAGTAAGTAGTACAAAGATTAATCAGGGTTTTCACAATTACAGAGCCAGGTTGCAGTAGGTGTATTTTATGGCTAAGGATGAAACACAAGTCAGCATAGGAAGGTGGGATAAAGGCATGGGCGCCCGCAGGCAGGTGCAAGGGGGTGCACTTGCACCCCCTTGGAACCAGCTGATCAGAAGATTAATTTTCTTTTAAATAAATTTTTTTTTTTTTTTTTTTTTTTAAGGGCATTCTTATTTAAGAACATAGGAAACCATAGAGCGAGAGGGAAGGAGTGCCCTTTACACCTGCAAGAGACTTGTTTTAGGACCCAGCAGAAGACCCATCATGTGTACGTCCATTGCATGAGTTTTAAACACAAAAGTGCAAGGGTTCCCCAACATATCATTGTTGCCAGATTCACCCACAGTAAGCACTACTATTTATTTATGTTGAAACTGCTAGGCTCCAAATCTGATTACATTTTATGCTGAAATTGCTGTGTGTGTGTATGTCTGCTAGACTCCATTTACATTTTATGCTAAAACTGCTGCTGTGTGTGTGTCTGCTGGGCTCTGTTTACATTTTATGCTGAAACCGCTGGGCTCCGATTACATTTTATGCTGAAACTGCTGTGTGTGTCTGCTGGGCTCCGTTTGTGTTTTGTGCTGAAACTGCTGGGCTCCATTTATATTTTATGGTGAAACTACTGTGTGTGTGTGTCTGCTGGGCACCGATTACATTTTATGCTGAAACTGCTGTGTGTGTCTGCTGGGCTCCATTTATGTTTTGTGCTGAAACTGCTGGGCTCTGTTTATATTTTATGGTGAAACTGCTGTGTGTGTGTGTGTCTGCTGGGCTCCGTTTACATTTTATGCTGAAACTGCTAGGCTTCATAATACACATGTAAAAGGCAATGCCTGTTATGTTTTAAGCAAATAAGTTGTTCTATTTTGCTGTTGAATTTATTTTATTTTATTCCATTTTCATGCTGACTATGTTGTTTAAAATCTGCTCCATTCTGCCTTTATTCCCATTTTTCCTTTTCACATTAGGCTGTGAATCTATACTCTTCATCTGTCTCTGCATTCTGCTCTGATTACACAACTTAAGTATCATGCTTGTTTTTTTGATAAAGGCCGAATTTAAGTCTGTGACTGTTTTTCAGTTTAAGTCCATTTGCTTTTACATACGCTCCAAATATTATCTATACCTGAAGTCTCAAAAGGCATGTTTCCTGTGTACTGAAGTGATTAAATTAAACAAGTATTCCTTTTTCTTTTGTTGTTACAATGTCCCAGTATTGATCATGACATTGGAATAGTATTTAGTCAGTTTTTGCCACAATGCAATAACACGTCAGAAAAGGTTTGATTGCTGTAATACATTTTGATAATGTTTAATGCTGCCATTGAGTTACAAATGGCATACTCTGAGAAGCTGCATCTTTTATTTCACTGCTTTTATCATAATTTGTCCACAAATTGATATATTTGCAGTATGCAGAGACCCAAAACATATACTTCAGCTACAGAACTACAATTCTAAAAAAGTTTGGAATAAATGAAGACTCTCTGCCATGTTGAAGCAGGACAGACTAATAAGAGGTGTTCCCTGTTGCTGACGTTATGAGCTTGTTTCTGTCAAATTCCAGAGCATACCATTCTATATTTAGTAAGAAGAACTCCAGTGAGTACCATGTCCTGCATATCTGCTGCCATGCTAATTTCAGCCATGAAACACATCCAACAGAAATTCCAGCCATGAGACATACCTCCAGGTAGAAGCAGTATGCTGTCAGCTATTAGACATTCACAGTAGATGTAACTGGTGCTTCCTATGTCTTTGGAAATACTATTTGAGCACACAACCCGGATTACCTAAGGTCAGAAGTAGCAAAGGATATAGAAAGAAAAATTTGCCTGGTCATTATACTTTTAATTCCTGTCTGCACACATTATATCAGTGTTATTAGTCACTGCTGTTTATAAGTTGACACCCTCTTCCTAAACAGATATTTGTTTTGTACCAAAACATCTAATTTTAATATGTAGCCTAAAATGTAAGCATTCTAATCTGCTGATTTCTCTTTATAAATGCAGAAAATAAAATGTTCTCTTGTTTAGATAATGACCAGCCATCAAATTGTATTGAAAGGTTCGAATGAAAAAAATAGTCACAGACAATAAAAGCATACTCCCTTACTGTCCACATCCTGAAACAAATGAACTGATTCTTGTATTCTCCTCTCCTGAAAGTAAGGAAAACTATTTATTTTGATCCCCTTTGCTTGCTATACTCCATCAGCAGACCCACAACATAACGCCCACCCAATGCATGATAGCTGCCATCCAGAACTTTGATTTTATCATCCCCCCCCCAAGTTCGAAAAACATTTCCCCCTTCTGCATCCTGTCACAAAGTAAGATATTTACTACAATGCATTTGAAGAGATTTTGCAGTTCAGTGAAGTCCTGTTTATATTTCAAATGACAGGCAAAATATGGCCACCTTTTATTTTGCTACAACACTTTAACATGCTGTACTCTGTCAAGCTTCCTTTCTGCACCAATGTGTATTATCTTAATTCTGCTCCTTTCTTAAAGGGCCATTTGTACAAAACCACCTTCTATGCATGGTTTGTTTCTTTGTGAACAAGACTATTAAAATGAGTGCAGTGAAATGTTGTCCGTAACATATTATGTATTTGATCTTATTCATACAGCTTCATAAACCTGCTAATTTTGAATATTTTAAAAACTTACATCATGTCCGTACCATATAATGTTATTTTTTAGTCGTGCTTTAATATTTTTTTAACAAATTTTTACTGCCTACATACACAATACAGCTTCTTAAAAAGAAAACACTGAAATTTGTTGTAAAATACTGCAGCATATATTTCAATAGTGTCACCCAAAACTTAACTATTCGGTTATATCTTTTCTGGGGAGGACTACTTCAAAAAGTGATTTCTTGTTTAGGAAATGAACTTTTGAATCAGTTAAGCACAATTTTACTAATGCTAAGCTGATAAAATACTGCACTTCAGTTCTTAGCCGGGAATACTGTAAGCTAAGTCTATATATCAACTGCCTAACACGGCCTTGCTCACTTACATTACCACACAACTTAATGCAGCCATTGTATTCACAGCTCCTCCTAAATATGACATCTGTGTTGTTTATTCTAGAGATCATAGCAAACACTTTTACACTAGAAGGTTAATTTGTATTTGCTTTCCATATTAACATTTTCATTATTTCAGTTCATGATGCAGAGCCACAAAAAGAATACACTGAAAATTTGTGTAGGTTTTTAAAATTCATTACATTATGACCATTCATGTATCAGATCTGCAAACACAGCTTCATAGTTTTTCTATGTATTTTTTCTCCCCGTGTTTACCCTTAGCCTGTCATTCCCTTTGAGAAGAACTTCATCCTGATAGCTTCCCAGCACCCCATCTTAAGCCAGATGAGGTGCATCTGGTTGAATTCAACTCAGCAAAGCTGAGCTGCCCAGTCACTATTCTCCATTGTATGTCACTTACAGTGCTGTTTGTAGATGTTTCCTGTCAGGGAATCCTTTCTTTTGTGAGATTTCTCTCTCTGTCATATGTGTATGACATTGTAGTTGGTGTGTATGTGTGTGTGTATATATATATATATATATATATATATATATATATATATATATATCTATATAAATTTGTGGGGTGACAGGGATTGTTTCCCACATGGGGGTGCAGAAGGACTCACCACTCTGAAAAAAATGTTTTATTATGTTTTTCTCATTCAGACAGTGCTATGGCTGTCTGCTTTTATCTGGTTATAGCCTCAAACAGATATAACTCAACGCAGTGGAACCTATCCAGGTAGCCATTAGGGTTACACTATGCCTGGTCCTCCATTACCTTGCTGCAGCACTGACAAGCAAAGTGCTTACAGTGCTGGGGCATTATGCATGCATGCTTCCATGCATGCTCCACCATAGCTAGCCTGGGCTCCATTTACATTAACCTCTACCTTAAATATGGACTTCAGAATATTGGCTAAAATAGTATAACCGGTGTTAGAGAAACCCATACCCAGGCTAATCAACCATGGTCAATCTTTGTAAATGGCAGAACATCAGTTGAAAATTAGTAAGATGTCATAATATTTACAAAAAAAAAGTTTTATGCTGGGCTGTGTACATTTTATGTTTGAAGATGTCATAATATTTTTACAAAAAAGAATTCTATGCTAGGCTGTGTACATTTTATGGTGAAACTGTGTGTAATGCCCCAGGAACTTATTTATGGTGGATAGGATTACCTAGGCTCAAACCCTGAGCCTTGGGTACAAGACCCTGCTTTCTCTACCCACCCCACTACATCTGATTCAGGGAGCTGAGCCCATAGCTCTCAGCCATCTAGATTAATCATTGAGAACAGAATTCACTAAATAATGATAGCGCTTTAAGTTTCAGTCTTCCTTTCTTTTTTGGAAACTCACGGTAACACAAAACACTATTTCAGCAACTTTCTAAGATTATACAAGCAATATTTAAAATGTGTCCCTGGTTTTGGCCCTTTGCCCCACCCCAAATAAATGTTGGCTTTTTCCAGAATTCTTCTACTGTGAAATTGAGAGATTCATTTGTGTTAAGTGGATAGTGCACTGGTGCAGTGGTAGTGTTGCTATCTCACTGCAAGAGGTTATCTGGTTTAATTCTTGGCTGGGGTGTTTTTTTGTGGGGAGTCTATGTCCTTCCTGTGTTTGTGTGGGTTTCCTTTGGTTGCTCTGGTTTCCTCCCATGTTACAAAGGCATGTATCTGGAGTCTGCCTAGGACTCTGCTGAAAATTGGCTTTGCTTCAAGTTGGACTTTCCTGGTAAACAAATGTTAAGAAAATTTTACAAGGATTTGAGAGCTTCAGGGGAAGAGAAGTTTAGTGCTGCGTACTCCAAATCAGTTTGCATTGTTAGTAGCACGACCAAGTGAAAAGTATAATCCAAGGCAGCGAAGAGCAGCAAGAAACAGCGATGAAGCCAAAGGTAATCTCCACAAAAAGTTTATTCAAACACACAACATAAATTTCTCCAAGTCCTTCTCTCAAACACACAACATAAATTTCTCCAAATCCTTCTCTCAAGCGCTTTCGCTCAGTGCAATACTGAGCTTTATCAAGATAAAATTGCAAATTTCTTGCTGCTCTTCGCTGCCTTGGATTATACTTTTCACTTGGTCTTGGTTTCAAGCTTTTTGTTGTGTTCATTGTTAGTAGCACAACAGATAGTAGCTTTGCTTTTGATGCAGAAGGCTGTGGGTTCTACTCCCATAGTATGCAGATGGATCGCTGATACTGTACTGTGTTGTACTTTAAAGGGAGTGGATGCTGCAGTCCTGTGAATGTCCTCCTTTGGAAGAGTTACCTAGTAACTACGAACCTGTTATCAGTTTGCCATCCATTCCCTATTGCAATATTACTAGCTTATAATTTTTTAATAACATAGGCAATTTATTCTTTAAGGGCAACATCCACTTTATTTGTAGATGAAACAATGAAATATAAAGTTGTTTCCTGGTAGCAATCTCTTCATTAGTTAGAGATCCCTTAAATGTGGAATTATTTATAAGACTGACTTCTGCAAAGATTTTGCATATATACTGATATTGGTGGATTGTAATGACAGAAGTTTCAGAGGCCTTTTATGGTTGAAATTTTTTGAAATTGGTAGTTTTGTCATTATTGGTTCATACATTTTGTTTGATTGCTTACCAGAAGACTGTTCAAAACTACAAATTTAAAATGCAGTCTAACGGCTGATGCTGTATAAGGAATATAATTTAATACAATCAGGAAGGTGACTCAAAGAATGCATACATGTATGCATGGCCCTAAAAATGTGATTGAAAACAGCCTGGAGGAAAATGTGAAAGGCTCAAAATCATGGGCAAATTTAATCTTTGCTATTGTTACCAAAGCAATGGATGATTACCTTGACCTGACCAAGCCTTTTGACACAATCCCCTACTCAGGTGTAGTACAAAAGACGAATAATGTAGGAGCAAACACTTGCATCATTAGCTGGATTGCCAACTTGCTCACAGGATGCAGGAGGTCAAAATAGGGGAAGCGACCAGTCACCAATGGAGTCCCCCAAGGTTCGGTGCTGAGACTTTTTTTCTGTTTGGCATATACATCTCAAAAGTAAAAGGAAATACCAAAGGGCTTTGGCCGGCTAAGTTTGAGATGACTGCAAGTTAGGAGCAGTTATTGAATACCTAAATGACTTAACCATCATGCAGGAAGGTTTGTCCCAAATAATAACTAGTGTCAAAATCATGACTATGCCGTCTGTAAACTGACCCAATTGTTTGGCATTTGGGAACTTGTGTGTAGAGTGACCCAACTTTTGACCAACATGTGTCCAGAGTCATAAGAAAGCCTTTCTATATTGCACAGCTTGTAAACAAATTGATTGTGACTAGATCTAGAGATGTTGTTGTCCCCCTTTACAAAGCTCTCATTAGGTCAATCATTTTGTATAATGCCCACTTTGGCATGTATCTGTCCAGCCCAATGAAACAATTGGAATACCTTCAAAGATACCTTACTAAAAGGATACATGTCCTAAACAACAGGTCTTGCATGGACCACCTCAAAGATTTATTACTATACTCAGTATCCTACAGAGTGCTTAGAAGTGACATGTCTGTTATACAAGGCATTCTCCAACCTAACGGAGATGGACCTACTGAATGTCAGCAAGTCAAATGGCATCAGAATTACTCAGTCCAGGTATGTAAACTGAATGTTGTGGAGAGATGGTTATATATCACAGAGGCTACCACTGTTCCAGAACAGACTATCCATAAAAATAAAACAAAGCTCATCCGTCCATATTCAAATGCAACTTGGATCTAAGTATGGGTAATAGAAAATGTACTCCAGGATTGCCCCTCATACCACTAATGGATAGAGGCAGTTCCTAAATGCTGCATCCGTTACATGGGTCTCCTCAAATTATCTATGGTATGATCACAGTTATTCTCACTAGGGCTAATATACAATTATCAGCCATGGGATAGGTAAGACCAATCAGAAAATTTTAATTTAAGCACCAAAAGAGAATTGGCTAAGCTTTAAATGTCCTCCAAGTAAACTTATGTTGTGATACTAAACAGTTATAAAATTGCCCTTTTTAGATCACTAAGTGCCCCTCTCACCCTCTGACCCCCAGTCTTTATCAGCTTCCAGCACCTATGTTTAAGAATGACCTTTCCATCCAGTTGCACATCGTGCAGATGCAGAAAACTGATAATTTTACATCTTCATCTTCTGCTCCCGCGTGGAATTTGAATTTCAGAAGATGTTTGGACTGCGGACAGAGGTACAAGTTAGAGGTAGGTGTGTACATGTGTTTAAGTGTTTAAAAGTGTAAGAGGTATGTGTGTGTGAAATAGGTAGGGGTGTGTGGATGTAAGAAGTAGGTAGGTAGGGGTGTGTGGATGTAAGAAGTAGGTAGGTAGGGATGTGTGAATGTAAGAAGTAGGTAGGAGGGGTGTGTTTCCATACTATATGTAAACAATACAGTCAAGAGGCTGATTGTTAATATGCATCTATCTTGTAACTCTGCTAATGCCACTCAGGCTCAAACATTTTATTCACATAAAAGAAAGGGACTCAAAGTAAATCTTAGCAAAAACCAGTGCAATGAATTTCAATACCCCAAAACTCTTTTTAAGTCTTTCAGTGGCCTGATCATGGTCTTCTATATACTGCTGAGTTCCCAAAATATCTTGGAGTCTGGCTTGAGCCATCACTTATTTTCACCACTCATACATGCAGCACAAGGAATAAAATTACATCATTGTAGTAAAACGCGATATTGTTTCCACAATGGTAACTGAACAAGAAAGGTTTTCAATTGGATAAGAGGTACTTCTTACATCTCTGAACACCCCCTTTTCACCAGTGGCTCCATCTCTTCTAAAAATATAGAATAACACAAAAAGCACTTCAGAACTGTATCTACCACTTTATTGTAGCAGCAGGCAAGATGGCTTAGAGACTAATTTCTATCAAACAACAGCATTATATGCCTGTCAATAAGCCTAAATATCCATTAATGGGATGCTGTTTCCCCATTTTGACTTTAATGGTAAACATAATGAGTCTATTGACATTAGTTCTCCTCCTCTTAATGAGCTACATGATGGTTGCTTATGTTAGGCTGATAAATACATCAAGAACTAAGCAGAGATTTTGGAATCATAGATTGAAAGGTGAATATTTAATACAGTAGACTGTGTGTATGTAGGAAGTAGGTAGGTAAAGGTGTGTGTGTTTGTAAGAGGGAGGGAGGGAGGGGTGTATGGCGAGGGGTCATACCTCACAATTATCCAGATTTTTGCCTCATATTTTCAGATTGTTTCTCATAAATTTGTGGGGGTTTTTTTCTGGCAAATCATTGAAGACTGAAGTTGAGTTTTAGACTTCATATCCTCAGAAAATGCATACTAATGCAAACAGTTTTGTTCTATTCACTTTCTAAGGAGGTCGGGGGATGTATAGATGTGTCATACCTCTTAACGGTACAGATTTTCACAGAGGCTGAGGTATGTGTGTGTGAGAGAGAGAGTTGTGTTGTTGTCTTTTGGATTTTGCCCGGTTAGGGGTCGTCACAGCAGAACTCCGATCCACTAATGATTGGCAGTAGATTTTCACGAATGTCAAGGTGCCAGTTTGACGTTCAACCTTCAATGAAGGCACACCCATTTACGCATGTCTTTCGAACACCCACCCAACCGCGGGGAGGACATGCAGAGTCCACACAGAAGGCACTCCCTGCACTCCAGCCAAGAATCGAACGGGAGAACCTCTTGCTGTGAGGCAACAATTCTACCACTGCACCACCACGGATAACTGCCCTATTTAGAGTTAGCATGTGGAATTTATTTTCAAGGAATTGTGAGCTTCAAGGGAAGAGAAGTTTACTACTGCTCATGCTAAGTCTGCTTAAAATGTGCAACTGTTTTGTTTAGCAAATGGTATCACTATTGTGGTGTAGAATTTCAAAACAGTCTTAGTAGTGCAGCAGGTAGCATTCTTGCATCTTGATGTAGAGGGCTGTAGGTTCTACTCCCATCCACATGTAGATTTGTATTTTAAGGGGGTGGGTACTGCAGTCCTGAGCAAGTCCTCCTTTGGATGAGATGCCTAGTAACTATGAACCACTTCCACTTGCCACTTATTCCTATTGCAATATACAGGCTTAGCATTTTTTTAAATGTAACATAGGCAATTTATTGTTTAAAGGCAGCCAGCAGGCACTGAATTTGTAGATGAAACACTGAAATATAAAGCTGTTTTTTAGCAACAACCTCTCCATTAGTTTCTGATCTCTTTAATGTGAAATTATTCAGATGACTTTTACTTCTGCAGAGATTGTGAATATTGACTGATATTGGTGGATTGTAATGATAGACGTTTAAGTGACCTTTTATGGTTGAAATGTTCTGAATTGGGCAATTTGTCATTATTGGTTCATATGTTTCGTTTCATTGCTTACTGGAAAAAATGTTCAAAACTATAAACCACACTTTAAATGGTGCTGTATTAACAAGGGATATAATTCAATTATTATATATTATAATGAATACAATCAGGAAGGTGAATCAAAAAAGCAGCTATGCATGGTTCTGAAATGTGTGCAAGGGGCCTATGATTTGAAAACAGTCCAAAGGTAAACTTAACCTGCCAATGGCCAGATGCATTTTCTTTGAATGTGGGTTTCAATTCTGTTTCAGTGAATGTGAGTTTCAAAGGTAGAGAAGTTTTAATGCTAAGTCTGTTTTCATTGTAAGACTATTGCTTTGTTTAAGTTTAGCAAATCTATCAGTGTTTGTTCTATAAAATAGGAGGTTACTATGTTATTAGCCCTGAGGCCCTAAAATTTGAAATAAAAGTTGTAAATTAAAACCAAATATCTGTAATCATTGTAGAAGTAAAGCATAAAATAGTATGCACACCAAGAGTTTTGAACAGTGTTTATGGCAACTGGGGAGAAATAGCAAAGTAATGGGATACTGGAATGGCTGTGTGTGTTGGGGGAGGGGTTGAAGGGGGCAGGGTTGGGGTGGTGCTTCGAAGGGGTATGGTTGGGGTGGTGCTCTGGGTTTGCACCCCCCTGCGTGCTCCCTTGGATATAGGGGTTGATGAAACTAGGATAGAGGAGGGAAGAAGTACATTAGTGGTAGTAGCACAGTGCTGGGAGAGAAGGAAGTGATAATAGAGCAGAAGGAAGAATAAGAAGCTAATCAGGGTTGTCACAGTTACAGAGCCATGATTTCTGTAGGTGGGATTTTAAGGCCTTTTTGAAGGAGGTAATGGAAGTTGTGGCTGAGATGTTGGGGGAGGGTTGTTCCAAAGTTTGACAATGGTGTTGCTATAGAGGGATATTAACTGCAGAATTATTGGCTTTGGTCACATCTAGTAGAAGTTTTTGATTGGATTTTAGGACTCTAGGTTTGGTGCTTGGGTGTAGTATGTGTTTAGTAGAGAGAAGTTTTTTCAGGGTAGTGAACTAGTTTGTGGGTTAGTATAAGTTGATTGCAAAGAATGACGTAGGGAAGCTCTAGCCAGTTAGGTGTTTTAAGGGGAATGCAGTGGTGTGTTCTGTGAGGGGGTATTGGTTGCAAATTTGGCAATTTTATTATAACACTTTTGCAGCTTGGAAATATCAGATTTTCTGAGACTGGTGAAGATTGGTGAGGCATACAAGAGAGTGGAGATGAGGTGAGTGCTTGCAATAGTGGCTTTGGTGGAGTCTGTTAGGCACTGTTTGTTCCTGTACAGCATGGCAAGTTTTTATATACTTTCTTTATGGTATTGGATATATGTATGTCCTATTTCATGTTCTTGTCGATAACAACTCCTATCAGTTTTGTGTGAGTGACAGGGGATATGACTGTGTTATTACTGGAGGTGATGTTAAATGTAATGTTATGAGCAGAATGTTGTGTGAGTGGAAAGGTAAGAAGCTTAGTTTTATTGGGATTTAATATTAATTGTGATTTAGAGAGCCATCTTTCAACAGCAAGAAAAGAGGACTGAGTTTGTTGTAGCAGAGGTGGAGGAGGAAGTACAGATCAGTCTGGAATCATCTGCATATTGGACGACAGAAGCATGAAGTGTGGCAGTATGTAGGTTATTAGTGAAAATAGAAAAAAGCAGTGGTCCAAGAATGGAACCCTGTGGGACTCCTAGTGAGACTGGTAGTAATGGGGAGAGATCCTGGTGCAATCTGACTGCCTGCTGTCTGCCTGTTAGGTAATTTCTAAACCAGGAAATAGTGGGTGATCTTAGATTTAATTCTGAGAGAGTGTTGATGAGTTTATCATGATTAGCCATGTCAAAGGCCTTTGAAAGGTCCAAGAAGATAGCTGAGACATAGTTTCCATCGTTCCAGTGTTTGTTGACTGTCTGTGTGAAAAACATAAGGGTTGTAGTAGTAGTGCTATGTGATGGCCTAAAACCATATTGTGTTTGCCAGTTGATTATAAGAGTTTAGGAATGTCATAATTTGTGTGTGTATTCACTTTTCAAGGATTTTGGAGAGGGGGACAGTATAGCAATTGGTCAGTAATTTGTTAGTTCTTTGGAGTTGCCTCCTTTGTGGAGTGAAGTGATGTAGGAAATTTTCTAGAGTGGGGGACAATAGAGCTATATAGTGATTAATGAGTATTGTTACAGGATATGCAATACGAATTCTACTGGTAGTCTATCTGCAGAGAGTTGTGGGTTTTAGTATAATAAGCATCTTTTTAACAGTGGAGATGGGGACAGGTTGCAGTGAGAAGCTCAGATTAGTAGTACTGATTTTGGGTGACTTGATAGTAGAAGGCTTTGGAGAGTTAGCTAGAGCTAGGATAGAATCTGTAAACAACTTGTTGAACTGAGTTGCTATGTTTGTTGAGCAGTCAGTGGTTGCAGGGGCAGGGGAAACCAGCTTTACCTGGGTGGAGTTCTTTGTTCATGGTTGTCCAAAATTTTTTAGGACTGGTTTGATATCTGTTTTGAATGTTGTGGTAGTAGTTTATTTAGTCGCCTTTAATCATTTTATTTTCCTTATTTCTAAGCTCGTGATATTTTTGTTTGTCAGTAGGAGTGCTTGTTTTCTTCCAGTTTACCCACGCTTTGTCCCTGTTATGCAGTAGAAATCTAGTCTCTTTGGATAACCAGCGGGCATAGTTAGCTTTGATTCATATGGTTCTGGGGAGTGCATGTTGGTCTAGTATGCAGAGGAATGTTGAGTTGAAGTAGGATACACCATCATCTAGATTAAGTGTTCTCAAGGGGTGCCAGTTGCAACTTATTAGAGTGGCAGTAAAATTGTTGGGGTTAAAGGAATTTTTACTGTGTATTTGTTGATAGGTGGTGGATTTTACTGGAAAAGTTTGACTTCGGATTAGATAGGTTAGTATGTGGTCACCCACGCTGTCTGGGAGACAGTCTGAAGCACTAATTTTGTCTGGTCTGTTTGACAATTGCCAATCAAGTATTGATTCCCTCTTTGTTGTTTTATTGAGTTTAGCTGGGCCTTAGATAAGTTGAGAAAACCCAATGAGGTTGATGAAGTTTGTAGGTTTGGAGGAGTTGCATGTTAGCCAGTCAATATTAAAATCTTCTAGTATTATGGTTTCTTGGGGTAGTGAGTTAGAGGCCCAGTGAAGTAGATTTTCTACAGTATCTATATTGCTACCTGGTAGAAGGTAGCAGCTAATTATGTTTATGGCTTTTTTGTATTCAGATGTAGTTTCATAATTATAACTTCTGCTGCTGCTAATGTAGGCAATGGAAGGTTCACTATTTCAATGTTTAATTGGCTTTTAAATAAAATAGGAATGCCTCCATCTTATTTGTTAGCTCTATCTTTATGTAGTAGGTTATAGCCAGGAGGAATTATTTGGATGTTAGTTGTATCTGGTTTTAACCATGTTTCAGTGAGCAAAACAATATCAGGAGAGTAGAAGGAAATGTGTGCATGCAGTTTTTGGGGAGGTGTACAAGGCAAGGGTGTGAGTGGAGTTTTGTGTTGTTGGGAGTTTATGGCATTGTTAGGGGCAGGGATTTGGTGTATATCTCCACAAAGGGCTAATTTGGAGGCAATTTGCACTGTGGTGTGGAAGATGTTAGTAATACATAAGTGGTATGTTATGGATGGTTTGTCAGTTTGGTTGTTGGCAATAGGGTGAAAGGGATCTGGTGCAAGACAGCTATGTGAAAGATGGAGGGCTGAATGTGGAGGTTTAAAGGTGCTGCTTCAGTAATGTTAGTGTTGGTAGTGGCATAATAAAGTGGTGGTATGTGATTAGTGTGGTAGTATGAGGTAATATGTGCAAGTAATATAAGGGTTAAGGATGCTAGGATATTAAAGAGAATCATACCTGTGTTAAGTGAAGCAGAGGATTTATGTAGTAAAACTAAGGTGGCACTTCAGAGATGTGTGTGGTGGCGTTAGTTGATGATAGTGTGTAAAATTAGTAATTAGATAGTAGAAGGAAAAATGGGGATTGATAGTGATAACAGGGGGAAAATGTATTGAGGTACAGGCTGTCGAGAGTATTAGTTGATGGTGCTGCGAAATATGTGTTGAGGAGATAGGTGTGAGTGGCTGTAAGGTGTTAAATTGTTGGTGAGTGCTGATTTGCCTACATGAAGTGGTGGGAGTGGTATATATTCATAAAGAAAGGGGTGGGTGGGAATGGTGATAGGGTAGGGGAATGAAGTGAGTCCAAGCGTAGTGAGGATGAATGGAGCAGATTGTACCAAGAGGTGGACACAGTTTCAGTAAAAAAAAAAAATCGGTGACAATGAGCCTGCAGCAGGTTGGTACTAGCAGATAGGTACTACTAGTTGGACCACTACTGCAGACTGGATATGCATGAAGCTTGTACTCTCAGGGAATCGCTTTGATTTACTGCCTGTTTAGTCTAGCTTGAACAATGTATCTGATGTATCTAAAGTGTGGAATACTTTTGAGAACATTTTTATAGTTGTAGGACTTCTATCACAAAGAGAAGTGAGACATATTCCTGCCTTTGGAGACAGTTAAAACATTATAGTTTGTAGAAAAATAAAAGGACAAAATTTAGAATTTGGAAGAAGTAAAAAAGTGTAACTGCAAAGTGAGCATATAGTCCAGTTAGTAAAACATTAAAATCACCACTTAGGCTGGCTAAAATAAACTATGAAAATAATTTGCTGTTTTCAGAGTTCAATAACATTTTTTTACCTATATTAATCAGGCTAAAGGTTGAACTAATGTTACCCATTGTTTTAGATGATGTTGTGCTATATGCTGGTGCTAAGTTAGCAGATGTGTTTAATTGCAGTACTTTATTAGATCTAATTTGTGTATAGAGCACATAAGTAACAAGGGTAGCTTTTGTAACTGATTTTCAGAAATGTCCAGGTATTAGTGAGGATTTAGTACTGATGTCATTGGTTAATTTAAAGGATCAAAATTGTTCAGGTCCAGAAGATATTCCTGGGTGTTTTTATGCTTCATCAAATTATTGTGACAACAGTCTTTAATAAATTATTGCCCTCTAGCTTAGAACCTAGTAGTTGTAAATTTGCTAATATAATTAATCCATAATTAATTTAATTCATAAAGAGTGTGCAACTGGTAAGATGGCTAATTCTAGACCCATTAGTTTGACTTCATTAAATAGTAAGATTTTTGAGAGATTTCTTCATTCAGTTACATGCAATGACTTAAAGGGAATCTTAAAGAACATCTCTCAAGAAAATATATACACTTACAAATTTAGTTAGTTTTTATAAGCCTATTAGTATTGCTTAGGATATGGACATTAGTGTAGTGGAGGCCTATTTCTATTGAAAGCTTTTGACAGCATACTATAGAATGTTGTTATTAATTCTATGTACCATCCCTAAATAAATCCATATAATATCCATTGGGTAAAGAACTGGTTACAGGATAGAAAACAAAGGGTCAGAATTAATGGACATTGCTTAGACTGGGTGCCCTAGGACCCATACTATTCAATATAGTGTTCTCCCACTTATCAACCTTGGATATTGTCTGGGCAACAAAATTTGCTGATGACATTAAAGTTGGATCCCTTAAAACTTGTTCTGATGACATTAAAAAATATATAATTAAGAATTGTGGCTGCTTAGTTAAAAGAGCAGTGGCTTAATGTTAATGGCAATAAATATGGAGTTTTTCTTTATTTTGAAAAGCAAAAGATGGGTTTATCTGTTAATTTAGGGTTGACTGATCTGATACTTAGCTGCAAGTATAAAGATCTTGGTTTTATAGTGTATAATAACTTCAAATTTAGAACATAAGGTCAGATATTTAAATTTAAAGCCATGAGAGTTATAGGGTTGATTTTTATTTCTAATGATATCAGTTTATGAAGAAATTATTTATTGCTTATGTGAGACTTACCATTGAATATAATTCTTAGTTTTGTGCATAGTAGGGGTCATTTCTGTATTTTAGGGAAATAAGGTCACAAAACCTGGCAAAAATTAAAAATCTTTCATACAACATAAGACTGGAGCAGATTGATCTATATTCATTTAATTATATATTATGTGGCAAATTATGTCTAGCATATACAGCACTATATGTTGAGGAGTAATGATTATTAATTATTATTGAGATGTTGGATTTTAAACTTACATCAAGAGGTAGGAATTTTACTTTTGAAGTGTATAGGTGTAGGACCCCAATATGATCTGGCCTTTTATCTCAGTCAGTGTTATGTTTATTGAATGAAACTCTTATACATAAATATATACACATACACATACAGACAGACAGACACACACACACACACACACACACACACACACACACACACACACACACACACACACACACACACACATACTTATATACATACATACATATATGCCAAAGAAATCTCCAGTCAATATGAGTCAAACGTCAGAGCTTTTAATGCTAGTTATAAAATTGCTAACTGAGCTTCCCCTGTGATTTCCTGAGTCTAAACTGCTGGTGTATGAAATTAATGGCAGTATTACCTGAGATGAGATATTTATGCCCAGAATGAGCAAAATCTAAACCATCTACAAAACATAAGAAAATATCTAGTACAACCTTTTAATACAAGGGCTTTAACTCCCCCACCCACCCCACATCCCTTTATTATATTAATATGTATCTCTTTCGAGAGACAGAGATAGACAGTCACACTGACTGTGGGATTGCACTGACAAAACACATATGCAAAAATCCACATTTCTCATTCTCCATGTCATTGAACTTCCATTTGTAGATGAAAACAACTTGCAGTTAGAGGAAACAATCTGATAGCTGAAAATATACAATGCGAGCTACAGATTGGCAAACACATGGAAAACGGAGTCAACAGCATCTCAGTGTACTCCTAAGAAAATGTATTTATTCTTTTGTTTTTTTTTTTTTGTTATGTTTTCTCATATGGTAGGTAGTGGAGTGGAGGAGTGAAGTGGATGAGGTTGGAGGAATTCCTTATACCCCATTCAGTTCAATGTACTATGTTCACTTGATAAATCAAAAGCTAACAGCTACAGTAGGAAAGCACTGTCTTTTTACCCCTTATACTGTAATGTTAATACTTGTTTTAGCTGTCCGTAATTAGTACTTTTTACTATTTTTGCCAGCACAAACTGAGATGGGTCACCATATCAAGATGTATGCCCTAGATAGCTTCAAGAGGTTCATGAGGTAATTATGACCTTTACTGAGTTCACGGTGTCTTTGTTTTTTTATTATTCCATTCTGCTGTATAAATGCCAAGATAGTGAAGTATGTGTTTTTGTCAGCTTTGCTTACAAAGCATCTATTTACTGTGCTTTAACAACTTGAAGCCTGAAGTTGTGGATGTTAATTACTAGGCTAATTATTTCAGCATTTCAGTGAAGCTTGCATTTTGTCAGCTTCACTTTTTAAGTTTTCAATAAATTGAGTTTTAACAGCCTGAAGTTTGAAGCTGTGGATGACGACTGCTTGGATACTTAACTTTTTTCAGTTCATCATATTCCAATGAAGTTTACTTCTAGTCAGCTTCACTTTTTAAGCGATCAATAAATTGTGTCTTAACAGTCTGAAGCCTGAAGCTGTGGACGACACCTAAGGTCTTTTTTCTAAGATAGAAAAGATTGGTGTTTGTCATAATGTGGTTGATGAGTTACATTTTAAAGTAGCAGGTATTCACTTAAGGATGTTGTAAAGAATAGTCAGAAACTGAACCGACTTCTGGAAGAGTTAGGAGGATCAAAAGTGCCAATGAAATTCAAGAGTACATTAGAAATAAATACCATAAGTCTTAACAATGGTTGTGAAGAATAAAAAAAAGTATTGTGCATATAGGATCTGTAACCTATGGAGTAGATAATGAATTTATCAGGCAAAATACACTAATTGGTCCCTTTTCCTTCAGATTCTGTACTTCTGCATTTTAGTGACTGGTGTCAGTGTGGCACTTCCCCAGGAATCAGAGCACTATCAGCTTGCAGCCTGCTTCCTCACTGCAGCTCTGCAGTGCTAAGACTATTTGGTTAATTTCATCCTTTGGTACTCTGCTGTGGCTTATGGTCACTTACTCAGACAATCTAAGATCAAGTCATAGCTGCTGCAGCATAACAGATGGAGTCATCAGTTACATGTGAGATGCTTCCTTGCTTCTTATACAAGCAATGTCTTAATTCTCATATGTGATTGACAGTGTGATGTGGCTCAGTTTTGCAGTCCCTCCCTGAGAAGGACTTAAGGATATATTTTACAGTGCCTGTCAGTGATTGGTATTTCCCTGAGTTGCAGATACCTCAAAGTGAGAACAATAAAATAAGAGAGTGTGACATGTGCTGGAGCCACACCCCTGCAAGAAAAAAAAAGTGCATATTTAGTCATATTTCCTTATGTCACAGTTGCTGTTCTTATGTTTATCTCATGAACATGTGATATGTGAGTTTGTGTACCGGTGCTCATCAAAAACAAGATTGTAAGACTTTAAAAATCCAGGCTCAGAAAAGAAATATAGAAGACCCCTCTGCGACAGTCTATCTAGACAAAAATGATATGTTCATAGTTTAAATTTAATTAAGAGGTAATTTGTAAATGAAAACCTCTCATCAGAAATAATGGGGCCAATGACCATCTAAAATGGAATGTTCATTTGTACCACCCTCCTATATGTGCCCAGATTTAGGTTCAGTATAGAATAAAGGGCTGGTTGTCATTCTAAACTCAATTGGATTCAAAACCCAAGTCATTTCTCAAGACAATTAGGGAATAAACTAAGATGAAAGTAATCCAAAAACTGGGACCCTTGTTTAGGATATCTAACCTGTCAATTGCCCTGCCAAAGAAATGCCTCATAAAGGATCTCCCTCACTATTTTATATGCACCAGTGGCAAAGCCATCTTCAATACTTCACTTTCTCCACAGCATATGTCCAAACAGCCCTTTGCATAACCTACCCATGCTAATTATGGTCTGTATCATGTCTGTGTCTCTTCTGGTATGTGTTTTTCTATGTCTGTCTTTTATATTCCTTCTGTCTCTTTCCCTCGTGAATTGCCTCCATTTCATTTTCTCTCTCTCTCTCTCTCTGTATAACTGTCTGTCTGTCTAGGATGCAAATCACTCTCTCTTTGTACTACCTATACCCCTTTCTCCTCTTCAGTGAACATGTACTATGTTCTTAATTGCTCAGTGATCACTGATCAATTGGTTAATGATCAATGACTTAGGCTGTATCTATATAATGCACATCTGAGTTACATTTTTGAGCATACCTAACAGCTCTATTCTTCAGCTCCCTACCTAATTCCTACCTTTTATTTTTTTTTTCTTCCAGCTACATCTGATATTTCTTCCCTGCTTTCCTAGTTGACTTTTCAACATTTATGATCCTACATCCCTCACTCTGCAGCATTAAATAATGCTAAAGTTTGTAAACCAACTTATGCTTTTTATTCAGTGGAACCTGGCAGTCAGAATACGTAAAGTTAGCTATTCTTCCTCAGAGCTTACCCTGGCATAGGCTATATCTCAGAATTTTCTTTTTTTAGTCTCTTTGTTTAATTTACTTGGTCATTCATTTATTATTTTTACTTTATTTTATTTATTTTCCTTGTGAACTATACTGAGGTATAGTATAATGTTGGAAAGGTTACTGTTACTTCACTACATCAGGATTTGGAGTTTGATCCTGGGCTCTGACTCTTGTATCTCTGGAAACTGTATACTGTCATGTCTAGAGGTTTTTTTCTCTAGGTGCTCCACTTTCATACACTTTGCTCATCCATATAGCCCTTAATTTTGTGAACCCTTTCATGGTGGAAATGAATCTACAGTTGTTTTGTGTACTGGATTAACATACAAATAAAATCAATAATGTTAGTCATTGTTGCTCATTATTGCCTTGCAGCTTGACTGTGTGATGATGCATTGTGTTCTGCTTGCAAACATACACATTTCAACACTGTTTTGTGTTAAACTGAGTAATCCTTTTTTTTCTCATCTTTTCTGTCATTCCTTTCCTTTACCAATCAGGGTCTCATTTGAACACCCCTCTTTTCTGGTGTCTGAGGAAGGCAAGAGAGTAAGATCACAGCTGTCATTCAGGTAGAAACAGGAGACTGTGTATGCTCTTTAAATCCTTCTCACTCTCAATACAATGCACTGCCAAATTAATGATTACAACATTTCCTTAATATTGTTTACATACACAAACACAGAAACACACACACACACACACACACACACACACACACACACACACACACACACACACACACACACACTCACACACACGGACTAAAGTCTAATTAAAGGATGCCTGCACTATTCAGTTGACCACAGCATCTATCGCAGCCCTTCATCTGTTGCTTCACCAGCTGGCCTCCCCTCCACCAGATGTCAGACTTGTAGCAGCTGAAGTTACTTTCTCTCAGGAGTAGCAAGCTTAACTGTAAGCCTCTGACTCTCATTCCTGCTCCCACTCCCAACTGTGTCTGGCTTTTCCATCTCCCACCTGGGCTCACTAGTCAAACCAAAGTCAGCTGGGCTACAGTCCTTGCAGCCACATGACCTCTGTAAAGCAATGATCAACATACTGGTACATAGTGTTACTGTGTACACTTGTGCTGTTATATGCTAAGACACAGGAACTATTTATATGTCGTTCATACCTGAAAGTGGGACAGCACTGTCTCAATCATTCTGCCTGAACAACAAATAAGAAATAGAAAAACTAAATTACCGAAACATTTATAAAGAGCTTCTTGGTCAAGCTCTGAGCACAAGACATCTGGACAAAGCCAAAAATAAGGACAGATTTTAAATACTGTCCTTATTAATTAGAAAGTTGCTAGAATAGCAAGTTCTGCATTAGCATGCATTTTCTGAAGGATAGATCTGAAACTCAAATGTTTCTCATGATTTAATAATTTCAGTCCTCGGTGATTTGCAGAAAACCACATTTTTTTTAATAGACTGAAAATAAGAGCTAGCAATCTGGATATTCTTCAAAAATTTGGACAGTTGAGAGGTTTGGATCAAATGGTGTGAATCATGACTGAAGCAACCACCAGCTACATAGAGAGAAGGGTTATGGCAGCAGCAAACAGGGTACTGGGATGTATCCTAAAACGGTGAACTCATGCAGCAAAGAGGCAGTATTCCTGCTTTACTAGAACATCCAGTTTTGCAGGCCTTTTATGGAGAGATACAGCAGGCTACTGAAAGGAGTCCATAGGAAACCCACCAAAATTGTATGTTAGGTGAATGGGAAACAGTATGACTACAAACTAAAGGACTTGGAAGTCTTCTCATCAGATATAAGAAGATGCAGCGAGGAGATGATATGGAGGCCAGGATATCAGTGCATAAGACCATGCTGAGAGATGTGAAAACAGTTTCCATTAGCAGGAAAGCAAGGGAAATGGGCTACAACACAATCAGTAAATTATAGGGACGTGTCTACAAAAATACTTCACGCACACAGTCATAGGCTTTTGTAATGGCCTACCATAATGGGTGATGAAGAGGGAATTAATGGAGGTATTCAACAGAGCATGAGACAGATGAAAACAAATTCATAGAAGGGAAAGATGCAGGGAAGGTAAGATATTAAATTAACTTAAAGAGCAGGCAGACAGGTTGTGTCCTTTCACACTTAAGCATATTTAATGCAATGTGTAGTACTTTTGTTATGACAAAAACGTGATGTTTCAGACTTTTTGAATAAAATGTACAGTTTGGGTCTGTCTCACAAAATATGTATATAAATAAAAAATGCAGTAATGCAGAGTGGAGCTAGGAATGGGAAATGCTTTACTGGAAGCCTAAAAGGTAAGAAATGTAATCAGTTTCATCCTGACCTACACCTATAGTTATACAGCAGTAAAACTGGTATTTAATTCCTTCTGTTTGAAGTTGGCTAATAGAGATTAATTCAGTTTATGCAGTCACCTTGGTATGAGCTCATACTTGATGTTGCAATTATGGAGTGTACAATGAACATTTCCTGTCAGTCCAGTTTGAAGTGGAAGCTGAATCTCATTTGCTACTTTTCAGAGATTGAGAAAATGTATAGTTTGTTGGGTGTGTTTCTGTAGACCAGAAAGTACATTAGGAAGCTAAAACTTCCTTAAACCTTGTTATATATTAACAAAAATGATACGGTGGGGCAGCAGTTAGCATTGCTGCCTCACAGCAAGAGGTTCTCCAGTTTGATCCTCGGCTGGGGTGCCTTCTGTGCGGAGTCTGCATGTCCTCCCTGTGGTCGCGTGGGTTCCCTCCGGGTGCTCCAGTTTCCTCCCACATCCCAAAGACATGCAGTAGGTGGATTGGACACTCTAAATTAGCCCTAGGTGTGAGTGTGTGTGTGTGCCTTCTGTGGAAGGTTGGGCTCTGGGCTGGCAACTCGACAGTGTAAAACTCCACTGCCAGACATGAGCGGACAGATGATGCGCTGTGGCAACCCCTAACCAAGAAAAGCCGAAAGAAGAAGAAGATACTCAGAAAAATAAGTAGTTTCTCTGCAATTATTTGAAACACTCCTTCCTCTTTCTTAGGAAAAAGCAGATTCACATACTTTATTTCTGGCAAAAAATCACCCATATTAGATTTCAGGACAATACATTTAGATGCTAAAAGGATACAGTTATGATAAATAAACTGTAGTGATATAATTTCATTGGAGGAAAAAAAACACTTTACAAGTGTCCTGAGATTCTCCTGAGGACATCATCTAAGGGCAGGAGGAGCTGATACTTTCTGTGCATTTACCAGAACCATGCAATTTATCTGGTCACTTTGCTTTATCATGTAGCTGAGGTACTAAGATTTACCAGTATTTTAATTCCTAGAAATGTAAAAACGGACATATTCAATTTACTGTTATGCTCATGTAATACTGTCAGCAAACCTATGCAACAAGTAAAAAGAAGAGAAAGAACATGAGCTGCTGTCATATCAAAAACACGAAGTCAAAAGCCTTAAATGATATAACAACTTTGATAAGGAATGAAAACTTAAGGAACTATAGTAGTTACAAAAACAGTGTGTGTCATTAAAAGTAACTGGAATCTTCTAGATGTGATGTAAAGAAATAGCAAATGATAACAAACAAGAGGGATGGAGCTCAGAAGTGACTTTAATTGATATTGCAGAAGGGTGTTGGGTGCTCAGAACTTAATAACTCAGACCATCTTCCTATTATTTGAGAAATATGCAAGCAAAAATGCTTGTTAGGGTGGGTGTTATAGTGAAATAACAGACTGCTGGAGGGGTTATTATCACTTCCACTTTGCAGGACATTATTCTGCTGAGAAAATGAGATATCAGTTAAGTTGTTTTCACTTGTATTATTTATAATATATATTATTTTTATATTTTCATGTACAGCAGTTCATTTGCCTTATATTTGAAAGTTAATTTAGGATATGTCCTTACTGTATTTTACATCTAAATGTAAAATGTATGTAATTATTTAATAACATCTACTGAAAACACACACGCAAGCAGAGGCACAGACAGAAACAAACAGATACAAAGCACACACATACACACACACACACACACACACACACACACACAGACACACACACACACACACACACACACACACACACACACACACACACACACACACACACACACATACATATGGACACAGATACACACTCATACACACCCTCACAGTTATACCCACTAACGCACACATGGGCATAGAGTCATATATGCACACGCATGCACAGATATAATCAGACAAACACACGCAAACGCACAGATTCAGACATAAACACATAGACACACACACAGGCATATGCTTGCAGATACACACACACACACACACACACACACACACACACACACACGCACGCACACACACACGCACACACACACACACACACACACACACACACACACACACACACACACACACACACACACACACAGTTTTACTCTGATCCCTTGGCCAGAATTAATCAATTTATTTATTATCTTTTGTTTACCAGGAAAGTTTGAGGGCACAAGTCGCATTTTCAGCAGAGGTCCGGGAATAAAATGCATATGTACACCAAACAACAGCAAAAATTTTATACTTTACTTTGCAGGTAGCTTTGAGGTTGCACAGTGTGCACACCTCTTGGAAATATTTTTGAATTCAAATACAAGCAGTGTATGACTGTCTGTGTGACCACACTACATGCTAATGAGGTAGTTAGGGGGAGAGGCATATGCTAATTATCCACAAGCTCTCTCCACCATAACTGTACCAGTGAAGGTATCTATGATTGCTTGACCCCCTAAAAAAAAATAAAAAAAGTCCGTGCTGACTGCAAGGACAGTCCTTCAAGCATTAGGGTTCATGGCATCTTGTATTCTGGTGCTTCCCAATGCCAAACTGCATATGAGGAAGCTGCAATGGTATCTCAAAATGTATGGACACAGCACTGCCAAGATTTCGACACTGTCATTCACATAATACCTTGCCTTCAAAAGGAATTCTTGTGGTGGGCTCAGGAATGTCACCTAAACAAGGGACTCTCTGTGACCCGGCCAGAGGCGAGTCAGATTTTAACGACAGATGCCTCGGACACTGCTTGGGAGCTCATCTAAATGGAAAGTGGATACAAGACAAGTGGCCTGCCAGACTACAGCATCTACATATCAACTTGAAGGAGATGTTAGCAGTCCAGTTTGCATTGATGGCGTTCAAGGAGTTACTTCTTCCAGGGCAGGTGTTGATTCTAACAGACAACACAACTGTCATGTGGTACATCAACAAGCAAGGGGAACACATTCTTATCCTCTATGCAGGCAAGCAATGATTTTATGGGAGACTGCGTTAAGCCTGCAACTGACTCTTCAGGCAAGGTTTCTGCCAGGAGCACAGAACTCCCTAGCAGATGTATTAAGCAGACAAATCATGGATCCCCACGAGTGGAAACTGGATCTTCATGTATTTCAGAAATTGACAGTGTCATGGGAACTCAGACATAGATCTGTTCGCTTCTCCACTAAACCACCAGCTGCCAAAGTATTGCACAAAGGGGTTTCATCACACAGCTTGGAAAGTGGATGCTCTGTCTTTCAGTTGGAAAAACCTTCATGTCTATGCCTTTCCACCTCTGCCTCTTCTTCCAAAGGTATTATTAAAGGTCAGACAAGACAGGCCAAGGATGATTTTGATAGCTCCAGATTGGCCTCGGCAACACTGGTACCCACTTCTAAGGAGTCTTGTAAAGAAGCCTCCATGGCCTTTGCCTCTGATTCCTCATCTGTTATCTCAGAAGGACGGTCATCTGCTCAATGTCAAGCTTCAATCTCTTCATCTCACAGCTTGGCATATTCTGTGTTGAAGCACAGCAGGTCTCAGCTTCCTCAACAAGTTTTAAATGTGATTATGGAAGCTAGAAGGCCTAGTACTAGGAGAGTGTACGAAAAATGGAAGAGATTTTTATTTTGGAGTACAGCAAAGAATTTGGAGATTTCAGAGCCTAATTTGAGTGTGGCTCTTCAATATCTTACTGAATTATTGGACAAAGGTTTGTCCTTCTCTTCCATAAAGATTCATGCTGCAGCAATTTCAGCTCACTATGATTGTGACCCACCTTTGTTTTCGCATCCTTTGTGCAAGCAGTTTCTTAGAGGGGCAAAGAATATAAGACCCCCACGTAGAGCTCCTACTCCTGCTTGGGATCTCAATTTTGTGTTGGAAAAACTTACTCTACAACCTTTTGAGCCTGCTGCTACTGCTGACTTGAAATATTTGTCATGGAAGATTGCTTTTCTGTTGGCTATTACTTCTGCAAGAAGGGTGTCTGAGTTGCAGGCCCTTATGGCAGTAGAGCCCTTTTTGGTTTTCCATAAGGACAGGGTTTCATTACGTACTAATCCTTCCTTTATGCCTAAGGTGGTTTCTAGTGTGGCTTTAAACCAAACTATTCATTTGCCTACGTTTTTTGCAGATCCTCAAAATAAAGGGGAAAAGATTTTGCACACTTTAGATGTACACAGGCAATTGCGTTATTATTTGAGCAGGACTAAAGATTTTAGGCAGTCTCAGCAGTTACTTGTTTCTTTTGCTTTGAGTTCACAGGGCAAGCCTGTGTCAAAACAAACTATTTCTAGGTGGATTGGCTTTTGCATTGCATTTTGTTATTCCCATCATGGCAAAGAGGTTCCAGCTGGGATTAGGCCTCATTCCACTAGGGCTACTGCCACTTCAACAGCATTTCTAAGGGGTGGCAACTAAGGATATTCTGGAAGCAGCTACTTGGAGTTCAGTGCATACTTTCTCTAGGCATTATCACCTGCCTGTATACTCTAAGACTAGGGCTGGTTTTGCCACAGCTGTTTTACAAGGCATGTTGTCAGCTCCTGCTACTTTATAATTTGCCAGCCTCCCTTACCTCTGCTTTGGGATTCTACCCAATAGTCAGGACTGCAGCAAGGAAGACGAAGAACATAGTACAGTTTTGTACCTACCATAAATGTAGATGTTCGAGGATTCCCTTGCTGCAGTCCAATTTACCCTCCCTCCTTCCCCTCTGTGTTTCAGGGTGGTTGTGTAGGTGAGTTTACATGCTTATATTTTTGTATATATTGCTGTATATATTGTACATGTTTTTGGTGCAGGTTGTTTTTGGGACTTGTCTTTTTGGGTCTTCTGACATCTGGGGCAAGAAAAGACTGAGGAAATGACGTCGGTCATGCGCATTAGTACCTGACGTACTGACGTCAGTCTAAGGCGCCATGACCGACGTCAGCCTTATACTCTGGTATTCGGGCCGACTGGGACGCGGACTATACCCAATAGTCAGGACTGCAGCAAGGGAATCCTCGAACATCTACATTTATGGTAGGTACAAAACTGTACTTTGCTTCACCAGCTGGCCTCCCCTCCACCAGATGTCAGACTTGTAGCAGCTGAAGTTACTTTCTCTCAGGAGTAGCAAGCTTAACTGTAAGCCTCTGACTCTCATTCCTGCTCCCACTCCCAACTGTGTCTGGCTTTTCCATCTCCCACCTGGGCTCACTAGTCAAACCAAAGTCAGCTGGGCTACAGTCCTTGCAGCCACATGACCTCTGTAAAGCAATGATCAACATACTGGTACATAGTGTTACTGTGTACACTTGTGCTGTTATATGCTAAGACACAGGAACTATTTATATGTCGTTCATACCTGAAAGTGGGACAGCACTGTCTCAATCATTCTGCCTGAACAACAAATAAGAAATAGAAAACTAAATTACCGAAACATTTATAAAGAGCTTCTTGGTCAAGCTCTGAGCACAAGACATCTGGACAAAGCCAAAAATAAGGACAGATTTTAAATACTGTCCTTATTAATTAGAAAGTTGCTAGAATAGCAAGTTCTGCATTAGCATGCATTTTCTGAAGGATAGATCTGAAACTCAAATGTTTCTCATGATTTAATAATTTCAGTCCTCGGTGATTTGCAGAAAACCACATTTTTTTTAATAGACTGAAAATAAGAGCTAGCAATCTGGATATTCTTCAAAAATTTGGACAGTTGAGAGGTTTGGATCAAATGGTGTGAATCATGACTGAAGCAACCACCAGCTACATAGAGAGAAGGGTTATGGCAGCAGCAAACAGGGTACTGGGATGTATCCTAAAACGGTGAACTCATGCAGCAAAGAGGCAGTATTCCTGCTTTACTAGAACATCCAGTTTTGCAGGCCTTTTATGGAGAGATACAGCAGGCTACTGAAAGGAGTCCATAGGAAACCAACCAAAATCGTATGTTAGGTGAATGGGAAACAGTATGACTACAAACTAAAGGACTTGGAAGTCTTCTCATCAGATATAAGAAGATGCAGCGAGGAGATGATATGGAGGCCAGGATATCAGTGCATAAGACCATGCTGAGAGATGTGAAAACAGTTTCCATTAGCAGGAAAGCAAGGGAAATGGGCTACAACACAATCAGTAAATTATAGGGACGTGTCTACAAAAATACTTCACGCACACAGTCATAGGCTTTTGTAATGGCCTACCATAATGGGTGATGAAGAGGGAATTAATGGAGGTATTCAACAGAGCATGAGACAGATGAAAACAAATTCATAGAAGGGAAAGATGCAGGGAAGGTAAGATTAAATTAACTTAAAGAGCAGGCAGACAGGTTGTGTCCTTTCACACTTAAGCATATTTAATGCAATGTGTAGTACTTTTGTTATGACAAAAACGTGATGTTTCAGACTTTTTGAATAAAATGTACAGTTTGGGTCTGTCTCACAAAATATGTATATAAATAAAAAATGCAGTAATGCAGAGTGGAGCTAGGAATGGGAAATGCTTTACTGGAAGCCTAAAAGGTAAGAAATGTAATCAGTTTCATCCTGACCTACACCTATAGTTATACAGCAGTAAAACTGGTATTTAATTCCTTCTGTTTGAAGTTGGCTAATAGAGATTAATTCAGTTTATGCAGTCACCTTGGTATGAGCTCATACTTCGATGTTGCAATTATGGAGTGTACAATGAACATTTCCTGTCAGTCCAGTTTGAAGTGGAAGCTGAATCTCATTTGCTACTTTTCAGAGATTGAGAAAATGTATAGTTTGTTGGGTGTGTTTCTGTAGACCAGAAAGTACATTAGGAAGCTAAAACTTCCTTAAACCTTGTTATATATTAACAAAAATGATACGGTGGGGCAGCAGTTAGCATTGCTGCCTCACAGCAAGAGGTTCTCCAGTTTGATCCTCGGCTGGGGTGCCTTCTGTGCGGAGTCTGCATGTCCTCCCTGTGGTCGCGTGGGTTCCCTCCGGGTGCTCCAGTTTCCTCCCACATCCCAAAGACATGCAGTAGGTGGATTGGACACTCTAAATTAGCCCTAGGTGTGAGTGTGTGTGTGTGCCTTCTGTGGAAGGTTGGGCTCTGGGCTGGCAACTCGACAGTGTAAAACTCCACTGCCAGACATGAGCGGACAGATGATGCGCTGTGGCAACCCCTAACCAAGAAAAGCCGAAAGAAGAAGAAGATACTCAGAAAAATAAGTAGTTTCTCTGCAATTATTTGAAACACTCCTTCCTCTTTCTTAGGAAAAAGCAGATTCACATACTTTATTTCTGGCAAAAAATCACCCATATTAGATTTCAGGACAATACATTTAGATGCTAAAAGGATACAGATATGATAAATAAACTGTAGTGATATAATTTCATTGGAGGAAAAAAAACACTTTACAAGTGTCCTGAGATTCTCCTGAGGACATCATCTAAGGGCAGGAGGAGCTGATACTTTCTGTGCATTTACCAGAACCATGCAATTTATCTGGTCACTTTGCTTTATCATGTAGCTGAGGTACTAAGATTTACCAGTATTTTAATTCCTAGAAATGTAAAAACGGACATATTCAATTTACTGTTATGCTCATGTAATACTGTCAGCAAACCTATGCAACAAGTAAAAAGAAGAGAAAGAACATGAGCTGCTGTCATATCAAAAACACGAAGTCCAAAAGCCTTAAATGATATAACAACTTTGATAAGGAATGAAAACTTAAGGAACTATAGTAGTTACAAAAACAGTGTGTGTCATTAAAAAGTAACTGGAATCTTCTAGATGTGATGTAAAGAAATAGCAAATGATAACAAACAAGAGGGATGGAGCTCAGAAGTGACTTTAATTGATATTGCAGAAGGGTGTTGGGTGCTCAGAACTTAATAACTCAGACCATCTTCCTATTATTTGAGAAATATGCAAGCAAAAATGCTTGTTAGGGTGGGTGTTATAGTGAAATAACAGACTGCTGGGGGAGGGGGTTATTATCACTTCCACTTTGCAGGACATTATTCTGCTGAGAAAATGAGATATCAGTTAAGTTGTTTTCTACTTGTATTATTTATAATATATATTATTTTTATATTTTCATGTACAGCAGTTCATTTGCCTTATATTTGAAAGTTAATTTAGGATATGTCCTTACTGTATTTTACATCTAAATGTAAAATGTATGTAATTATTTAATAACATCTACTGAAAACACACACACGCAAGCAGAGGCACAGACAGAAACAAACAGATACAAAGCACACACACACACACACACACACACACACACACACACACACACACACACACACACACACACACACACACACACACACACACACACACACACACACACACACATACGCGCGCGCGCGCGCAGACACAGATACACACTCATACACACCCTCACAGTTATACCCACACAACGCACACATGGGCATAGAGTCATATATGCACACGCATGCACAGATATAATCAGACAAACACACGCAAACGCACAGATTCAGACATAAACACATAGACACACACACAGGCATATGCTTGCAGATACACACACACACACACACACACACACACACACACACACACACACACGCGCACACACGCACACACACGCACACACACACACACACACACACACACACACACACACACACACACACACACACACACACAGTTTTACTCTGATCCCTTGGCCAGAATTAATCAATTTATTTATTATCTTTTGTTTACCAGGAAAGTTTGAGTGGGCACAAGTCGCATTTTCAGCAGAGGTCCGGGAATAAAATGCATATGTACACCAAACAACAGCAAAAATTTTATACTTTACTTTGCAGGTAGCTTTGAGGTTGCACAGTGTGCACACCTCTTGGAAATATTTTTGAATTCAAATACAAGCAGTGTATGACTGTCTGTGTGACCACACTACATGCTAATGAGGTAGTTAGGGGGAGAGGCATATGCTAATTATCCACAAGCTCTCTCCACCATAACTGTACCAGTGAAGGTATCTATGATTGCTTGACCATGTAGATTAGGACAGCTGCGCCTTCCATGGAGAAGTGTGTGTGTGTGTGTGTGTGTGTGTGTGTGTGTGTGTGTGTGTGTGTGTGTGTGTGTGTGTGTGTGTGTGTGCTGACTTGCACTTCAAGATAGGTACTGCAATTTAGATACATTCAAATTGGTCCATAATGAAGTCTTTCCTTATTGTGGTTAATTTGTATCTGAATTACAAAATAAACCTTTGAAGTAACATGGCTTTTTTACTGTGGGCAAGGATCTTAATGAATTCCTGAGCTTGTTTTATCTTGATTATTCTCATCTAGCTGCCATGAGACAGATGAAGTTGTGAGGTCCATGTTCTCTCCTATTTTACTGCAGGCAGACCAGCTCCTGGTAACCACTGCTGCTGCACTCACTTCTGGAAGCATTGCCATTATTTTGCTCATTAACTGTGCCTTCAGAAAACAGAATTAACATGGAAAAGTGTAAACAGAAGGCAGATAAAATGTTAAAAAATGTTTTAACTTTTCTTTCTTTACACATTTTTGAAGGAACCAATGCTTCAAAAAAGCAAAACCTGAGCAGAAAAATGCAAGCAAAAAAAATACTTATTTTCATCTGTCTTCTGCTGTATTTTTTGTTCCATTTCTATTTTTTTTTCTTTGCACTTGGAAAAATGGAGCCATGATGATGCAGCGGTAGCATTGTTGCCTCACAGCAAGAGGTTTTCCCGTTTGATTCTTGGCTGGGAGCGCCTTCTGTGTGGAGTCTGCATGTCCTCCCCGTGGTCGAGTGGTGTTCAAAAGATATGCGTAGAATGGGCATGCCTTCGTTGAAGGTTGGGCATCGAGCTGGCACCTCGGCACAGTAAAAATCTACTGCCAATCATTAGCGGACCGGTGTTCTGCTGTGGCGACCCTTAACTGGGAAAAGAAGAACTAATAGAACTTGGAAAAATGGAGGCTGAATGAAAATACTATAGCCACATTGGACTGATTTTTGTGTTGTGAATACATGCACTTGATTTCCCCAGGTTCTGCATGTACATGAGTTCCCTGCTTTGGAACATCGAGTCACCAACTGGCATTTTGTGTGTTCCAAGCTCATTTTTTGAACTTGGGTAATAATTCTTGTCTGGTAGTAAAATCACTATAAACAACTTTATAAAGCTGGCTGTATAAAATTCAATAATGAGCAGTAGTGCTAGAATTGGAAGCACAATTTATATACAGAACATTTATCTTTATTCTAGGATTACTTAAAAAGGGAACAGATAATCGGTGATTCTGTTCCTACTGGGAATAACACATTCATCTTGAAATAGTTTAAGCACAATTGATGCTGTAGATATATTCAGAAGTTAATAAAAAAGAAACATAATTACTGGGCATTTTTGAGATATTTACAAGAATAGTACATTTCAAATAATATGTTTACCATAACAACATCTAACCTCTGAGTTAATTAAACCTCTCTTATCCCCTTCAGCCATCTCTACTCCCACTCTGTTGATCCTAACCAAAGCAGCCTCAGCTAATACACTACACAGGCTGCATAAGAACTATCACTGTACAGCAACTGACACCCAAGCCAGAAGTCCATCCTTGAAAGACAGGGAGTGTGCAGACAAAGTACATATATGTAGGTGTAATCCAGTAAGGTTAACATAAGTTAAGACTTGCAGCTTGTAGAATCAGACTACAGGGATAGCTGAGTATCCATCTACACTCACCTGAAGTAGGTAGCTGATGCTTACATAGATTATTTTTCTCAACACTGTTACATTGCTGATTCACTGGTTGGGCCCCGCTCCATTCACATTCACTATGCACAGGCTCACTACCCTTTCCCCATTTCCCCCCCACCCCCTTCTACTAAACAATTAAAATATCCCAGCTCCACCCCTACACATCTCCCAGCCTATCTCTGCATCAAGCAATCTCATAACCCAGTTATACTTGGTCTATACTTATCATCACTTATTCATTTAAGTGCTATACCCAACTTGTCCTTTTAGACATTAATACTGCTGTAACTATAACTACTCTGCCCAGTAACATTTTACAGTGCAAACTAATACCTTCAGCAAAATCTAACTTAGATATTATGCAAAATGACCCTGACTCAAACCCTACCAGTGTGCCTCAACAGCATATTAGCACTGTTTGCCAACTGCCAAATAATATAATACCTCCCAAATAAATATAATTAATAATACTATGAACCCACACTCGCTACACCAACAGTTACCAAGTCTATCAATCACCACAGCACCAGTACTGTACCAGAAAACTCTCTTAGACTTTTTTAATTAAAGGTATCTTAAATCTAAGTATGTTACCATACTAAATCCCATAAAACTAAAGCACAAATATATTTGGCTACATACTTTCCTCCATAAAGTGTCCACCCAAAAAAAATCAGTGGAGACATGCACCCAAACTCTGGCTCCACATAACAACATGAAACCTACACTAACAGCACAGTATTAAATGTACCGTTTTATCCCCCCCCCTCCCAATTCCAGCCTTCTCTTCCTAAATATCAGTCTTAGAAGCAAATGCAATAGAATCCAGTACATACATGCTTATATTGCCACATATTCTCCAGATGTCATCATAGCTTTAGAAACATAGTGAAAAAAGACACAAGTGACAGTGAAATTACACCACCTGGTTTCATTATAATAGGCTCGACAGGGCAAATAAGTGGGCAGGTGAAATTGCCATAAGTTACGTGAATTCCCTAAAGATAATCACATATGCACAGGTGATACCATAGTTTAATCATGCAGAACTAATTATATCACACTTCAAAATCAATAATAGTAAAATGCTTTATTTAGCAGCCATATATATCCCACCAGGTAAAAACATTACCACGGCGGAAATTATCCTGTACTGGATATCCCCCAAAATACAACATAAAACAATAACATTAGGAGATCTGAATGTAGACTGGCAGCTTATTAATAGCAACACCTCATCTAATTCCATAACCTGTACAACTTTGCACAGTTAATTACATCATTTACTACAGTCTACAAAAGTATTAGAAGGCATCAACGTTAAACTGGATTGTTACTAATAAACCCAACACAATTAGGGCAGCCAGTAGCCTTCCAGACAACCTCAGAAATTATAATATCCAAGTCCATAACTCAAAAAACTTTAACAAACATGCTTTTATCAAATCCTTAAGAGAATATAAGAGGAAAATATTAAAATATGTACCCATAGACTATGCTGTCTCACACTTCTATGAGGTATTCCTTAAACTTCTCAGCAACTTTGCCCCAGTATGTACTAAAAGGGTCAAATCCAATCTTGCACCATGGCTAACAAAAGAAACTAAGAAATTAATTTTACAGCATAACAAAGGCTGGAAAGTGTGGCTCAGAAATAGAACACAAAGTGCATTTCAGCTTTTCAGGCAATTAGGGAATAGGACAAAATACTACATAAAACAAGACAAGAAATCATCTTATAACATCCTCCAAATAAACAACAAAACAACTCCAAAATCTTCTAGACATCCATAAATAAGCTTTTACATCCAAGCCAAATTGCCACCCCCACCCTCACATCAAACAATAATACTGATTCAATTCCCACACAGTTTAACAACTATTTTATATAGACATATTGTCCCTCATAAACATTAATACTTCCGCTTCCCTCTCAGTACTGGCAACTTCTGCTAAATATCCTTGGCAATTTGACTTCAGCCCAGTACATGCCTTCACCATTAAAAAATTCCTACATAAGCTAAAATCAACCACCCTAGCTGCTGACCGACTTCCCTCAGACTACTTAAAATGGCTACAATTGCAGTTGCTTTTCTGGTATCTATTTTGATAAATAGATCTACATCTGAAAAATACATTCATTCCATTTGGAAAAACTCTCTATTATACCTTTACACAAAGGTGTCTCATCTTCAGAGTTTAACAACTACAGGCCCATTACAATCCTCTCCTCCCTGTCAAAAATACTTCAAAATGTGTTTATGCTAAGCTTTTATGTTCAGCTAAATTCAAATAATCTGCTCTTGGAAACACAGCATGGTTTCAGACCCCACCACAGCACAACCACTGACCTCCTTCACTTCACAATACTATAAACCAGCATAGGAAAATGGTAACCTAGAGTCAACTGTGTGACTTATCCAAACTTTCAACTTTGTATCATACCATTTACTCACTGAATTCTCCTCTATAGGTGTTTCTCAACTCTCCCTTAAATGGAGCCTTAGTTATCGATCTGGAAGGCAACAAGCATTCAAATGGCAACAGGACCTCTCTTCCTCTCTTCCAGTTACCAGAGGTGCCCTTCAGGGCTCTATACTAGAATCCCTTCTCTTTAATATTTTTATAAACAAGTTCATACTGCCATACACCAAGCAAGTATAGTACAATAAGGAGATGATTCAACTTTAATATGTACTGAGTCCACAATATCCAAACCACAAGTAATCCCTCAACTTTCTTTTTCTTCAATCAAAACATGGCTGAAAAATTCAAACCATTTCCTTAATCCAAATGAAACAAAACTGATGCTCTTCACCCCAAAACATTATATCCATCAAAAACAATCTTTCTTTGTTACATCTGCAAATAATACTAAAACTGAGGTAATGCCATTGATTAAATTGCTTGGCATTGTAATTGATGAAAATCTTAAATTTGATCAAAATATTCTTCAAAGAATTGAAAAGACCCACAAGAAACTTGGCTTCCTTTACAGGCAAAACAATATTTTACAGACCCAGCAAAAAAAAAAAAATCTTAGCCTCATCCTGTTTCTTCCAACCCTCTTATATATCTCATATATTCTTACAAACCTAAGGCCAACACTAAAATGCAAACTAGCCTTCTATTGCAACAAACTAGCTAAATTTGCTGCAAACTCTGAACAAGAACTCACCACTGTCAAGCCTTAAAGCAGATAAAATGATTAGAATTTAACAACTACATAATATACTCTCAGCTAGTTACGGCATACACACTAATATATGTTCCTGAACAATGCCCTGCATTAAAAAACATATTATTTCCTTACACTCCCACAAGGAACTTCTGTTTTGGTGATAGGTTTGTACTAAGTGCTACTAAAACAAATAATTAGTTGGGGGACTTGCTATATTCCTGTTACATCTCCAAACTCTGGAAAATCCTCCCTACACAAGTGAAATGTCTAACAAACTCCCAAGCTATACAATCCAGCTCAAACAATACATTACCTAATCCTGGCCATGCTCATGTTCATCACCAGGTTGAGATGTCTAGTGAAAGCACAAACTTCTTATTGCTAACTAACTTTTTGCCCTCCTCTACATGAATCATTACATCCCTTACACCTTTCCCTCCTGCACTTGAATCAATACATCCCTTTTCACACACCCCTCATAAACAACACTTCCCATCTTGCTCTTTTTCTAACTGCCCCCATCCACTGCTGTACCCCTCTCATGCATCTCTTATATACCTCAGTTATAAAGCTTCTAGATACACCAGTTTGGAACAGGCAGCCTAAACCAATCCTATACCATGCTCTCTCAGTCATATGTTATTACCAATATCCTCATATACACAAATAACATCTCCCCTCCCCTCCTACTTAAGTTTATAATTTACTTCATTATATTGTTTAAACTCTTTACACACCTATAGAATGCTAAACTCTCCCTTCTTATATAAGTTTACAGTTTACTCTTACTAAATTATGTATCTTGAACTCCTTGAAAATCTTTCTTTACTGAAATGTAAAAGCACCAAACTTTGTTACAGCAATGTATTCTTTTCTGCATTATCAATCCATTTACTTCATGCAAGATGTTAGAGCTACAAGAACTGTACACACTTATAGTTTTTGGTATACATATTTTACTCTATATACCTGTCTTGTAATTATGTTTGTTTTTTCATGAGAAATGTAACTATTGTTTTTCTAAGAATTGTCTAAAATTCACTTGTTAATACAAATGTACTGCAATGGTACTTTCCTCCCTGGACCTCTGCTGAAAATGGGCTCTGTCCATTCAGACTTTCCTGTTCAACAAAGACAAATAAATAAATAAATAAGGGAACATACCTTGGTCACTTTGGATGTAGAGTCAGATTTCACTGTTATTCCTAGTGAATATGGTATTGAATTAGTTATGATGTTTGCTAGTGAACATACCATTATTAAATGTATTAATAACATTTATGAGCTCCTGTCAACTGTTTTAGCTAATCATTTTTTTTTCATTTTTCAGGATGATATTTATTTCCAACATTTGGGTGAAGCAATAGGTTGCTAACACTTATATGAATATTATAATGACTATATTGGAGCAAAATTATGTGTTTACTGGATTAAATGAATTTTATAAGTATTTATTATTTTATAGAAGGTTTGTAGATGATGTTTTTTTCTTATGGGGAGGAACAGTGAATTAATTTGATTTATTTATTAAGTACTTAATTCAATTGGTAGAGAATTTATATTAATACTACTATAGATTTTTTTATATATTACTATATAGAAGTCTGGTGATGGAAGATTATAAGTATTATGGCTTTTAAAAAGGGAGTAAAAAGAAACACTTTTCTGTAAAAATCAAGTATGCACTCCCTTTTCCTTTTTAAAATTATTGTTAAAGGGCAAATGTTAAGTATAGCACATGTAAATACTAAAGGTAACACCTGGAATGCAGAGCATAATGAAACTGATAATGATTTGACATTATGGGCAATAACAAGTGTAATCTAGTAAAGTATAATATGCATATACAGCATTAGTTTAATATCTTGTCAATTTTAATGTGGATTATTTTAATTTGGAACCACTTCAGACTGTAAATAAAAAAGTGTGGGGTGATCTTTTTACATCAGCTGTAAATATTAAATGCAGGTCACTTTGATGGTTTAAATTGTTGCATGAACAGTAAACCTATATTAAAGGCTAAACAGAGCAGGGCATGATGGAATTAAATATAATTATTGGTGAATAATTAAATAAGCAACATCAGTTAATTGAGTTTAATATAAGATGTGTTGATGTCTGTTCTGTTTTTTCACCTGAAGAATCATTTTTATGGAAATGTTTGTGTGTGATATTTTTATTTTTATTAAATGTCTCTTTGGTTCCACAGCTATTCTTTTTAATTTATATTGTTTTTGTTTGTTTATCTGAATTTATCTATGCACACATTCTTCTCCTTTGCAAAGTATGAAAATTCAGATTAACTCATTATGCTTAAGATAATAAAATGTCATTTCTTAAATATGTTAGAACCTGTATGAGAGATGTACATTAAATTTGGTAATGCTATTGTCTCAAACAAGAGAAGTACTGTTGGATTGTTAAATGATAGTTTCTTCTCTAGAACTATGTAATTAGACACAAGTACTTCTATGCACACCAAAGTTGGTACCATTTTTTGTCCACTGATTACTAAAGACACAGCTTTACTGTACTGAGTAAAATAAGGCCTGACTCAGTGGTGGGACCATGCATGAGATATAGGTATTATTGCAACAAAGTTATTTATTTATTTATTCCAGTTTGATGACCAGGGAGGTCCACTGGGCTCAGGGAGCCCGTTTTCAGTGGAGGGCCAGGGAGAAAAGCTCTGCAATACATGGTTTAGTTACAAAAATTATTACAAAGAATAATTGCTTTACAGACTTTAAAACAGGTAGAATTCAGAAGAAGAAAACAGTTACAATTTCATTTAGGCAAGAAAGGCAGGCACACAGCATCAGGGCTACATATTACATTATTGTAATTTATAATATCCACATTTGAGTGTAAGGATTAGATTTATGTGAAAGTTAGCCAGAAGTATAAGTGGAGGAGAGCATATGTGGATTGGGAGAATGAGTACAGTTGCATTTCCTGTTTCAATAAAGATAGGAATGTAGCTGAGTTTTAAAGTTTTTCAAAGTCATCACAGGTCCTTAGAAAAGAAGGGAGTGAGTTCCATTTTTTAGTAAGGAGAAGGATAGCAGAGGCTGACCAGCAGGACAATTGGGTTTGTGGATGGAGATTAGGTTTTGGTGGGTAGATCTAAGGGTTCTGTTGGGTGTATAAGGTTGTAGAATATTGGTTAGTGCAGGGCATGTGGTAGGTTGGAACAATAATCTGTGGGCAGTGGTGATTTGGAGATAGTCTAGATGGTTGGGGAGTTCAAGCCAATTTAATAAATGAAGGGAAGAACAATGATTGGAGGAGGATTTGGCTTTGGTTGCAAATTTAGAGATTTTATTGTAACAGGTTTCCAGTTTGGAGGAGAGAGTGGTGGATAAGTTAGTAAGTAGAGGAGCACCGTACAGGAGAGAGGGTAATAGATAGGTATTGGCTAGAGTTAGTCTGGTGGAAGGAGAGAGGAAGTGGCTGTTTCTGTAAAGCAAACCAAGTTTTATATGGGTTTTCTTAATGTTTTGATGAATGTGAGTATTGCATTTCAAATGTTCGTCAATGGTAACACCAAGAAGTTTGGTGGAGGGAACAATCTCTATGGTGGAGTTGTTTTGGCTGATAATTTGGAGTGAGTTTTTATCAATAGGGAAAGTTTTGGAGGGAGAAAATAGAAGAATTTTGGATTTGTTGGCATTTAGTGAGAGGTGATTTTGGCGCATCCAATTTTCGGTGGTTGAGAAAGCAGATTGTGTCACTGATTGGAGCTCAGCTAGGTTAGTAGCACGGCAAATGAAAGTAGAATCACCTGCATATTGCACAATTCTGGTGTTGGGTATTGCATTGTGAAAGTCGTTAATAAAGTAATAATGTTGAATAGCACTGAGCCAAGTATGGATCCTTGGGGTACCCCAGTAGGGGTTGGAAGGAAGGTGGAGGTGCCTTTTCCCCATTTTACAGCCTGAGACCTATCCGAGAGATAGCTGGAGAACCAGAAAAGGGTCTTGTGGGAGAGATTAAGATTGGAAAGATGGTTTAGTAGGTGGGTATGGGAGATGGTATCGAATGCTTTGAATAAATCCAGAAGAACTGTTGATACTATTTTACCAGAGTCACAGGCAAGATTTACAGTTTGTAAGAAGGAGAGAAGGGCAGTGTTGGTACTGTGTCCTGGACAGAAGCCATGTTGGGTGGGAGTGATTAGCTGGTGTTTGGTTAGGAAAGGCATGAGCTGAAGGTGGATGCATTTTTCAAGAAGTTTAGAGATTGGTGAGAGGATAGCTATGGGTCAGAAATTTGAGACACTATTGTTTTTGCCACCCTTATGAAGAGGTAGAATATAGGCAGCACACCATAATTTGGGTACATAAGATTCCAGCAGGGATCTATTGATCAGAATACGGATTGGGAGGGCAATACATTCAGTGGCTATTTTAGGAAGGAGGATGGGATGTTGTCGGGGGCATTGGAGCATGGCTTTAGTTTTGAGAGTAATTTATTGATATGGTAGGTTGAGACAGGTTTAAGTTCAAAAGTAGGAGGAGGGGGGAGTTGAGGGTGAGGAAGATTGAGTGGGTTGAGGAGAAGGGTTATTGTTGGTAAAGGTCTTAGTCAGTTCTGCAATAGAGGAGGTAAAGAAGGAATTGAATAGATGGGCAAATTCATGGTCAGATTTGCTGGTGTCAGCACAGGGGTTGATTTTAGTACCTGTGTTATGAAGGGAATTAATTGAGTTCCAGAATTTTTTGGGGGGGAAGGGTTTTAGATGATTTACTTGCAATTTGATGTAGTAAGACTTTTTGTCTTTAATGACTTGTTTTTGACAAGGTTGCGAAGTTGCTTGTATTTAAGTAGGATTTCAAACTGTTTATGTTGGAGGTATGTTTTCCAGGTTTTATCTCTTTGTAGAATAATTTTTTTGGTATATTTGGTTAGCCAAGGGGCGGTCTTAGTTTTTACTCTTTTTGTTCTTATTGGAGCTAGGGAGTTGAGAACATTTAAGAAAGTTGAGTTGAAAAATTCAACAGCTTTGTCTAATGGAAGGGTTTTTAGGGGGCTCCAGCTAGTTTGTTTAAGGGAGTCAGAAAAAGTAGTAGGATTAAAGTTTGAAAGATTACGTGTATGGATGTACTGGTGGGAGTGTGGAGAAGTGAGGGTAACTCGATGGGTGAAGGCTGGGAAGTGGTCTCCTAGTGGGTCAGGTATAACGCCGGATTTTATAACATTATTAGGATGGGATACCAAGATCCAATCTAGTGTGGAGCCAGGGGGGCTTGTTTTGTTAGGCCTGGTATTGGAATTAGTTAGTTGGGTGTAGTTAAATAGGTTGATTGATATGGTGGGATTAGGGTTATTGGTTTTATTCCAATCAATATTTACATCTCCAAGTATATAGGTCTCTAGCTTAATATTAGAGGAGGTCCAGGAGAGGATTTCTTCTAGGGTAGTGGTGTTGTCACCGGGGAGGGGGGATATAGAGGGATATAATGCAGATGCTTTTATGGTTATTTATTTTTAGTAGGCCAATTACTAGTTCTGCATTGTTGAAAGAAGGGATGGGATTAGGGTATGGAGTAATGGGTAGCTAGTTGGAGTAGATTAAGGCTATACCACCACCTCTTCTATTTAAGTTGTTGAATCTAAGAGATTGAAATCTGGAGGGAATGAATTCGGAGTCAATGATATGTGATTTTTGCCAGGTTTCAGAGATGGCTTCAATGTCAGGTGAGTTGTGATTTAGCCAAGCATGAAAGAGGGTTAATTTATTTTTTAGACTTTGGGCATTGATGGTGAGGAATCTGAAGTATTTAAGGTTGGATTTATTAATAGTAATAGGGTGGTGGGGGCTAGAAGCAGTATCTGGTCCAGGATTTGGGTGTATGTCCCCAGCTAAGCAGAGGTAAGAGAGAGTACTTTTGGTTTGGTCTTTGAGAGTTGTGTGTGATAGTGTATAGGTTTACATTTGTAGTATTTAATTGAGATGGGGAAGAGCTTTACTTTGAAGTGGAGAAAAGGGTAGGATTGAAATAAAGAGGCAGAAATGTTATGAAAGTGTGTGGTGGAGTGGGTAGGGAGAAGAGGGGAAAGGTGTAGTTGGAAGTGGGTATACGAGGTGGCTTGGTATAGCAGGAGTAGGAGTAGGATATAGATAGATGTGTAAATGAAGATAGGTGGAAGAGAAGGCATAGTAGGGGGAATTTGTCTAGGTGTAGTAGAGAGGAGGATAATGGAATTTAGGTGGGTGGGGAGGTGTGATAGTGATTGGCAGGTAGGAGGGAGGAAGGGGAGGAGCAGATGTATGAAAGTATTGGCTGATGGGGAGGGGGAGGGATCTTTTATAGAGTATAAATGTATGAGTACTGGGGGTGGGTTGGAATTGGGGGCAGGGTAGGGGAGCAGAGTGAGCCCACAGGGCGAACGGAGTGGGAAGAACTGGAAAGAAGATGGCTGTCAGAAACCAATCAGCCAGCTATGGGAGAAATGTTAAGTGTAGGAGAAATACTGAGCAGTAGGCAGGAGGGTGTGGGGGGAGAAAGGTAGTAGAGTACAGCACAGGGTACAGCAGGCCAGAAGGGAAAGAAAATGAAAAAGTAGGGCTAGTTTGGACAGAGTAGAAAAAAAAAGAAGTCTAGTAGTTAAGTGGGTGGACAGCGCCCCCTATTGGTACAAAAAATACCTGGGTCAAATAGCATAGAGGGTAAGAGAGTTGAGGGATAAACCAAAAAGTCTTGGTAGGCTGCTTGGCTAGCACGGGGAAAAGTACAGTCACTATAGTAGTGAGCACAGGTAGAAAATTAGGTTTACAGATATCAGTACATACACTTGTAGATATCTTGAGAGGGGTTGTTTGAGGTTCTTCGTGGGGTTTTAGCAGCATTCTTCATGGGTTTTTGCAGAGTTTCTCTGTAGAATACCTTATTAGGAAGGTTTCAGTGGAAGTAGAGAAGGGTTGGAATGCAACACGTACAGCTGTAGGGAGAAGAGCAGAACAAAATAACCTTTAGTGAAAGCAGGGGAGGGAGGAAAAAGGCACAGAAGGAGGCAGAAAAGAGATAAAACAGTAGGCTAAAGAATGTAGAGAAAAGGGAAAAAAATAGGCACAATAGGCTGGAAGAAAGAGAGAAAAACAGAAGGGTTGGAGAGAGAGGCGACAAGGTGAGAATAAAAGAGAGAAAAGTAGTGAAATGAAAGAGCAAAAAGAAGAAAAGTAGTGCAGTGGAAGAGCAAAAAGAGGCAGTGGAGGAATAGCAAACACACGTAGTGTAGAGAGCATTACATTGCAGTACACTGAGTTAAAACTAAACTTTTGTAGCACCTGATAATAAAGCTACACAGAGTTAAAACTAAACTTTTGTAGTACCTGATAAATATAGCAGATTGCTATTTAGGCAAAATCAGCTAACTTGATGTTTAACACTGTCATTCGATGCCACAGTAGGTAACAAACAGCTAACAGAGAATAAAACAAACCTATAGCACATGTTAGGTAAAATAAATCGTTACTTTAAGGCAAAACCAGGTAGTTATAAACTGTTCTCAGTTATTAAATGGCATTAGATAGCATTAAATAGCAATACATTACAGGTAGTTATAAACTGTTATCTCAGTTATTAAATAGCATTACTTGAAAACACTTTACTTGCCTGTCTAACGTATCTATTTCAGAAATCTTTAGATGCCTGTTGGGACCTTGAGACATGGCAAGAGACAACAGTTGTACTTGTTCCCAAGGCCAACAATGCAGGTACTGTGGATGGACAGCTATAGGCTTCTAAGATTTACATGTATTCTAGGGAAGTGCTTTGAAAGAACCTTGTTAACCATGATTGATCTGTGCCTCAGACATGATCTTAGCCAGCATAGATTTATATCTAGTGAGTCTTGCATAACTAACCTGCTATTTTTTAATATGTTTGATGCTGTAGATGAAAAAATTACCAGTGAATGTTATATACCTGGATCTTGCTAAAGCATCTGATTTCTTTCACCACTTTCCAGTGCTTAAGGCACTTAAATGTTAACTCAGAAGCAAATAACTGGAAGATAAACTGGTTGGAGCCCAGAGTATAGATAGAATCATTAAATGTTTTCCAAAAGGTAGAAGAAGCAAAGGTTCATATGTTCATAGGCTCATACTAGGCTATCTGCCCTAGGGCATTTACAAGCCTAACCAGAGTGGGTTTGGCTTTCACCACCCCTTGGAATGAGTTTACTGTGCCCTTTTTAAGGTTATGTTTACTGTGCCTCTGTCTAGTAGTGACACAGAAGTGATCATTGGGGTAAACCTATGATCTCCCATCCACTTGTCAAGATTTTTCTTGAAGAGAGTCAGTGAGGGGCTCTGCCTAACATGGACTGGGATTCTATTCCAGAGTGAAGGGAGCCTCTGGGTTATGAATCTGTCTCTCCAGCATGTCCTATTTATTTCTGTGCTGAGTCACTCAATCGCGTAGCTCTAAGGGATTTGGATTTTCTGAGGTGGAGCATGTCCATTAATTCAGGGTTGGACATGGCTTTGTACGTCAGGCATAGATCGCCTCTGAGTAGGTGGTATGCAACTGAGTAGAGCTGGAATTTCTTTAGCCGAGCAGCATATGGCATCTGTTTGAGTCCCTTGATCCTCTTAGTGAGGTACTTTTGGGGTCTTTCTAGTTGCTGCAGGTGTCGGGTAAGGTACATCCCAAATGGGGCATTGTACTCAATTATGGGCCTGATGAGAGATGAGTAAAGGGGCACAATGACCTCCCTTGATCTAGATGTGAATCCTTTCATGATAAGGTGGGCTATATAGAAGGTCTTCCTAACCACTTTGGCAATGTGGTTGTCAAAGGAGAGGTTACTATCGACTTGGGTCCCCATGTCCCTAATTACTTCTTCTGTACTTAATGGATTACCTCCTATGTGGTAATTTGTGGGCACTTTGTTTTTGCCAAAGGGTATAACTATACACTTTTTGGCGTTTAGTTTAAGGCCATGGCTCTGGCACCAGTTATCCGTCTCTATGAGACCCTTTTGGAGGATGCTTGTGTCAGCTGGAGAGTCAATTATGGCGCCCAGTTTGCAGTCATCTGTGAACCTGATCAGCCACAGTCCTCCAGTGTTAGCTTGTACCTCAGAAAAATATATTCTGAATAAGAGAGGTCCGAGGACTGAGCCCTGTGGGACGCCACTTGTAACTGGTTTAGAGTCTGACATGCCTCCAGCAATTTTGACCATGTGCATTCTGTCCTTGAGCCAGTTTGCAACCCATCTTATGACATAGGGGTTTATATTTAGGCTGGAGAGTTTGTCTACGATGCCCGAGTGGAGTATTGTGTCAAAGGCTTTTGCGAGGTCTAGGTAGGCTGTGTGGACCACCTTACCCTCATCAACTGTTTCAAAGAAATTTACCAGGTTCAGGAGGCAGGATCTGTCCTTGACAAAGCCGAATTGGGTAGGCTCCAGTGTCTGTGGATCCCCAATGTCTTTGTTTATGAGTTCCATAATGATCCTCTCCATAGCTTTGCAGACCAGGCTAGTCAGGCTTATGGGGACGGTAGTTTCCAGGGTCCGTAGAGGCGCCTCCTTTGTGGAGTGGGACTACTGTTGCTGTACGCCATTCTTTGGGTACATATCCTGTAGTAAGGCTAAGATTGAATAGTAGCTTTATGTGAGGGTATAGCTCTTCTTGGAGTTCATGTAGCACGCAGCCCGGGACACCGTCCGGTCCCACTGATGCTGTGTTTTTAGCTTTTGAGAGGGTGGCTCTCACCTGGGCATCTGAGATGTCAGGGAGGCAACACTCTGCTGAGATAGATATTTGTCCTTTGGGGGGGGGGGGAGTTTGCACTGAACCTGTCTGCCACGATGTTGGTAATGTCTGAGGGTTCAGTGTATTTTTTGTTATTATGGACTAACTCTGAGCATATCTGGGTGTTGCCACCCAGGTTTCTAACATAACTAAAAAAAGCCTTATGATGGGTGTGTGCCCATAAAGTTACATACTAAGCCCATTTCTCATTAAAATATTCACATCATCTGTGCCACCCCCTATTCAGGTATGGATGAGTAAATTTACAGATAACTGTAAAATAGGGTTGATCGAAATTACTGTGGAAGATAATAAGTTATTGCAAAATTATTTGTATAAACTATTTTGGCGAGCAGCACTAAATGACATTGCATTCAATATTTTATTTATTTATTTATTTTACATTTGTTAACCGGGGGTGTCTGACTGAGCCGAAAAGGCCTTTTTTCAGCAGAGGCCCGAGGAGAAAAGCTCCAGAAAGAAAAATTACAGATACATTTAATTATTTAGACATGATCAGTATACACACAAATTACAAAAGACATGTTTTTACAGTAGTATGTGGCACATCAACAGTTACTGTGGAGAGAACAAACAAAAAAATTATTAATTTAAAAACAAAGGTAATTAATAGATTTGTGGTGTACAGCTGAAATTTGGAACATAGGTAGAATACATACATAGTACACAGGTACAGTACATACATTGTAGATTAGCCAGTGTTTGTAAGTAAGATTGAAAACTATTATCAAGTACTCTAGATTTGGTATGTATACCTTATCCACTTTCACTAGCCTGGGGAGCAGTCATGGCACTGCCAACTTTGCTTGAGATATTGCCTGATGAGGTCTTTAAAGGAGGCTTTGGATGATGTGTTTTGAATGCTAGTGGGGACAGAGTTCAATTTTTTAGCCACTGAACTACTATATAGTGCATCTCCAAAGCTATTGTAGCTGTTGATGACTTCTAGTAGTAGTTTGCTTGATGATCTAAGAGGCCTTTTGGCTGAGTAATGTTGTACTAGGTTTGTGAGGGCAGGAAACTTATTGGGCAGGTAATAGAATGACAGAGGCAGAGCTGATTGTAGGTTAGGAGGCTGGGCAGTTCAAGCCAGCGGAGCTATCTCAAAGCAATACAGTGATGAGTTCTATATGAGCAATTTGCAGCAAAGCGGGCAATTCTGTTATAGCAGGCTTCCATTTTGCTTAGTTCAGTTTTGTTGAGATTAGTCAGAATGGGAGATGCATAGAGTAGGGTGGATAGAAGTTGGGAGCGAGCTATGACTGATCTTGTGTTGTTGGTAAGAAATGGTTTGATATGGTAGAGTGATCCCAGTTTGGCATGTACTTTTCTAATAGTTAAGTTCAGATGACTATCAAATTTTAGGTGGGAGTCTATGGTTATTCCGAATAGCTTAGCCTGTGCCACTGGAGCGATTGGAGTAGCATTTGTGGAGTAGATAGTGAATTGACTGTTATCAGTGTTTTTGTTAGAACTGGTTATAATCATAAACTGAGTTTTCTTTGGATTGAGGATAAGCTGGGCTTTGGTAAGGTAGTTTTCAATGTCAGAGAATGCTAGCTGAGTTATTTGCAGGAGGGTGGGAATGTTTTGTGCAGCACAGATTAAGGTAGTGTCATCTGCATACTGAATGATAGATGCATGCTGTGTGGAGGTATGGAGGTCATTTGTGAAGACTGTTTATAGTAGTGGTCCTAAGATAGAACCCTGTGGGACTCCTATAGTTATGGGCAGCTGAGGAGAGAGAGAATTTTCCCATTTCACAGTTTGGTACCTGTCAGTTAAATAGCTTTGGAACCAGATAAGAGTGGAATTTGATAGGTGATATTGGTTTAGTTTGTTTAGCAGGATTTTGTGCAAGACTATGTCAAATGCTTTGGACATATCCAAAAAAAGAGTTGACACCTGAAGGTCTTCATTTTTGAGACAGTTTACTGTGTCTGTGAAGCAGAGGAGGGCTGTAGTGGTACTATGGGCAGGTCTGAAACCATGCTGAGTAGGTGACAGGATGTTGCTGTCTAGGAGATAGTTTAGCATCTGGGTATGGATGCATTTTTCTAGGATTTTGGCCAGGGGGAGAGTAAAGCAGTGGGTCTGTAGTTATTAAGTTCAGTGGATGTCCTGCCTGTTAGTGGTTTTGCATATGCTTCTTTTACTACTTATAAAGTATATTATGTTGTGGTCACTTAAGCTGTCTGGGAGACTGCCTGTGTGATGGTATAATGTGGGGTTGTTAGTTAGGACCCAGTCAAGGATGGATTCCCTTTTAGATTTTTTATCACATCTAGTTGGAATTTGGACTAGCTGCTGGTAGCCATGGAGATTTATTAGATTACTTGGTGGTTCTGATATACAGGTGAACAAATTTAGGTTGAAGTCCTCCAGATTAAGGGTTTCTTGTGAGTATGTGGAAAAACACCAGGATCATAAGTCTTCAAGGCTAGCAGGTGTATTTCCAGGTGGAATATAGATTACAATTGTGGTGATGACCTTTTTAAGGTGAAGTTGAAGTTGTGAGATAAGTATGTACCAATTATTGGGGGAGGGGTAGGAGTTTGGTAATTGACGGACAGTTAGGTTGGACTTGTACAGTAAGGCAGTTCCACCCCCTTTACGAAGTGGTCTGTCTTGTCTAATGATATTGTAGCCGGTAGGAAGAACTTCTGAGTTAGTTATGTTTTTATTTAGCCAGATTTCTGTTAAAGCAACTATGTCTGGGGCAACTATGTCTGGGGAGTAGTGTGCTATTGTGGCATGGAGTTCAGGTATTTTATTTTTGATAATTCTAATATTAGTATTTAGCATTAAAAGATGGTTGGTCTTGCTGCTGTTGTTGATTTGCCCAGGGATGAAGAAAGTGGGGGTGTTATGTTCTGACATTTGTGTTGGAGCAGTTTGTGCTGGATAGGATGGATTTGGGCCTGGGTTGGGGTGGATATCCCCACTTATGGTGAGCCTGGTGTTAAAATGGTGATACAGATGTTGGAGTTTGGTGAGGAGTGTGAGAAAGTATTTTTTTTTTGGAGTAGGAACGAGAGCATATGTGTTTAGTTCTGAATTGGTCCGTTATGTAGTTCTTGAACAATTGTGGACAGATATTATTATAATGTGTGGTGTCTGTATATGAGAGTGCATAATGTAGTGTTGTGCTATCTACCAAAGTAGCTGGCACACACACACACACACACACACACACACACACACACACACACACACACACACACACACACACACACATTCACTTTGAGAAGAGTTTATACAACCACACAGACACTCCTGGGGAAGGCTGGCACAGGTTCTCCAGCTGTGCCCCTTTTTCCCAGACTATACGGTAGTACCAGCTGCCACCACCCACTAATATTTATCAGCTTCGCAAAGACCCTTAAAAAGATGTCCAATTATTACTGTGCAATATTATTATACTATTGGTAGTATAGCCCAGGGCTAAAGCTATTGAAGTGGCTTTGTACAATTTTACCAAAGGCATGCAAGTACTCTAAAGAGCTTAAATTATCTCTACAAAAACAGCCACAGTTGAAAGGGTTTTAAAAATATTTACTAACAAATAGTCAAAACAAAAGACAATACTTTTACTACACAGTGCTAGTCAAGAGTTCAGAGATCACAGAGAAATACTTAAAATAATTCAGTAGTACAGTTCTGACATCACAGAAAGACACTTAGTCTAATCTTTCTAGTTTCTAGCTATTTCTAAGAGAAAACACAAGTCTAAGATGAACTTACATATAGAGCAAGACAGTGCTGGCAAGTTGGATGGTCAAGACAAAAATGCTTAATGCTCTCTGACTCTCCCTGTTTTTAAAATCACATTCCTGGTTCACATTACATCATTGTTCACACTTCCCTGGGTTCCATTACATCATTCTTCAGACTTCAAAAACTACATTTACATTCTTCACCTCTGGGCAGAAACCAGAGCAATAAAGGACATTTATGCATGCAAATTCTGGCCATTAACTCTGGCCTTAAGACAATAGGCAGGATACCCTACTCTAGACTCACTGGCTCTGAGTCCTAACATCAAAGTGTCACAACATGCTTTACTTGGTTGTTACATTCTTTTTAGTTCCACATGTAACACTATTTTTACCATTTAAGACAACAAGCCTGTGGTTTACATTAATATTTACAGATGGCAGAATTATCTCCAAAATTATATCTGGCTAGGCTGGCAGCCTTCACCTATCTTCAACCTGTCTTCACAGCATGATATATAGACTTGTCTCAATAACATGTTTTTGATACAACGGTGTTCTGTTAATGAAGAGCTTGCTAGTACATTAAGTATAAATTCATGAAATACGTCACATAATACACATACTAAAAAGTTAAATAATATTGGAAATAGGTAATGGGAAAAGATAAATCAGAATTCAAGATGCTATATTATGGAAACAGCTACTATATATATATATATATATATATATATATATATATATATATATATATATATATGTTTATTTTATTTTGCATTTGTTAATCGGGATAGTCCAACTGGATGTGTGTCCATTTACAGCGGAGGCCCAGGGAGAAAAGCTCCAAATTCTTATACAGAAGAGATAAACGTACATTGTAGGTAATGCTCTACATTATTTAAGATTAATACTAAGCATCTTTATGTACACCTTATTTTGCAGTACAGCTCAACAACTGCTTACATTTAAAATACACTATTTACATCAGCTTATATTTATGATAAACAGGTTTCTGTGTGTATAACAGAAAACAAGCAGATACTGGTAAAAGATGACTTTACTAGTAGGAAGACAAGAGTTAAGAGTTAACCTGAAAAAGAGAAATCATATTTTATAGTGGGAGTACCCGAGTTTGCAGCAGAACAATAGGAGACTGCATTATTCGTTGCTGCAGTGGGAGTTACTGAGTTTCTAGTAGAACAGCAGGGGACTGCATCTACAATTCTTTTATGCAAATATATATATATATATATTTTTTTTTTTTTGCTTCTTTACAGTATCTTGCCCAGTACCTCCTCTGCCTTCAACTAGCTGATCTATTCATTCTGGCTGAATGAGAACTGGTATTTCCAGCCTAGGTAAGACCCTCTGTGAATTAATTGCTGCTAGGTAATCCCTATCAGCCCCCATTCCCCAGTGAGATACAACTGGCAGGGAGCAGGCAGACTTTTCTGGGAGGCAGTCTAAGCTTTCTGCTAAGGAGCATCTCCCCTCTTCAGTAGCTCAATAAAGCCCACAGCTGAACAGTCGATACCTCCCAAGGGGATTGCCATAAGCTGGCTCAGAACTCTAATAGGGGTTCACTGTGTATCAAACCATCTCCATCCACCCTAGGATGGGCAAGCCAGCAGTGACCACTTACTTCTCCACTTCCCTCCCTCCGTGATCAGCTCCTGCAGGCACCGATCTGCTAACTAAACTTGAGCTGCCTGCGAGTTTTTCTGTCTGCACCACAGAGATGGCTAAAATCAGTTACTGTTTTTGGTAATACAGGCTGCTAATAGAGGAAACTTGAAGATTTCACTTAACTTGTATGCTGAGATCAAGGTATGTAACATTGACTTTTCATGTACACATATTTGTTAATGACAATTAAAGGCTATAAAACTACACTACATTGTAACAATGCAACATTGTAGTTGTGCACTTCCCTGTGAACAACTACTTTTAAAAGTGTTTGCCAGCTAGGGCTAACTATTTACTAGCCAAGATGCTGCCCCACTTTCAGATGGTAAGAACTCCTCATTAAAACTTCAAATCTTATATAGTTTTCATTTTACAGCATTTATCAGGACTAAAACATTGTTTATCGATTTAAGGTTTTATTGTCATATTGTCATTCTCTAACTAAGAAGTGCTGAACAGACAACCAGGCCGTTACTGAAACCAGAGCAAATTTTAACTGCTTCATAGTGAAATGTTTTTTTCTGCTGTCTGGTAGCAATAAGCAAATCTGTTTAATATATCACAATAGGCACATCAAGGACGCATCACTGTCTTTTATGACATATGACCAAAGGCCAGAGATTTTCAAATGGTAGCTTACATAAATACATCAGTTATGTCTCTACTAACAAACCTGTGGAAGCCTTAGCAATGATCAATTATTTTTTTCTCTCATTCAAGTTCACAAAACTGTCTTTGCAGATGAATCATGGCCAATGACTGCATTATGTGATGCATGTCCAAAACAAGTCTGTTGTATGCCCAGGACCTTTGGAAAAATTGCATAGTAGTACTTATTGAAATTACTAATAATTCACACACACACACACACACACACACACACACACACACACACATACACACACACACAAAATATATTATTTCCTCTGTCCTTTCCATAATATACTGCAACACCTGATGAGCCTGGCTATTTCCACACTTTTAATAAATGTGAGGGGTGTGTCTCTGAAAACAATTTGTGCTATACTCGGTTGTTGTTGTTTGTCTTTCGGCTTTTCCTGGTTAGGAGTCACCACAGAGGAACTCTGGTCCACTAATGATTGGCAGTAGGTTTTTACAGTGACGACTTGCCAGCTCGACGCCCAACTTTCAACGAAGGCACGCCCATTCACGCATGTCTTTTGGAACACCACTATACCGTGGGGAGGACATGCAGACTCCACACAGAAGGCACTCCCCACACACCAGCCGAGAATCAAATGGGAGAACCTCTTGCTGTGAGGCTACAACGCTACCACTGCACCACTGCGGCACTCGGTACAGCCCATGAATTATGACATTTCTTGTATAGCTAGGCAGGCTGTTACAGTCTTCTGCCACTGCCTAGCAAATGCAGTCACCCCCTACTTCTAGCAGGACACAAACATTGTATGCTAGTTAGCATGCCCTTCCAAGCATCCTGCATTTCACACCCACAGGTATGTTGTAATGTAGTGCTGATGGGTTATTCAGCATACAGAACCAAAGCCATGGTTGCTTTACTTATATATTCATTTATCTGGTGGCTAATGAAGGCATGTTTTGTTTGGCTTCACCAAACAGTCACATTTTTTTTTTTTATTATAGCAGCAGCTGACAAACCAGAGAGCTGAACTGGAACAGCCAAGTGCAATACTCATCATGTTGTGGAATAGCATACTGAAGGCAAATCATTTGCATTCCTTTTAATAAAATCACTTCATTTTTGTCATCTGAAAGCCTTAAAAACTGAGCTCATGTGGCAGCAGTGGTGGACACATTATAAGTAACTAAAAACAGCAAATTACACTGAAGTGGAGTTGCCAGGAAAGTAAAGCTCAACCAATATAGTGCGTTTGTTCTATTAAAGCGAAGAGCTACTTTATTTTAATAGGACAAAAGCATTAACTGAATTAATCTTTATTTTCCTCATTCAGCACTGTTTATTGCATTTCATCTGCAAAGCCATCAGTCCCAAGACATAAAGCATGATTGTAAACAGTGACTAGACAGCTTACCTAGTAAACAAATGGAAAATACATTTCACAAAACCCAAACGAATCCACAAGCATGATAAGCCATTTTCAATACTGATGGTAGACTAGTAATTTGGCTTACAAGCAGAGTATACAATATTTAATCAGTTAAATAGATTTATCTGAAACTCAAAAACTGATATTGAATAACTTCAGCTATTTCATGTCATTTATAACAACAAAAAAGAAAACGCCCAACATACATGTGGCTTGTATTTTTTTTCCTTATTTATTAAGACAAGTGTAATCATGTTTGTATGACTGCTGTTATTTGGTAAAATGTATCTGCAAGAAAACTGAAAAAAAAAAAAAAACACACGCACAGTTTCAGGAACCATTTCCAGGCACTGTTTAAAATTAATTTGTGTGACCTTGCAGTCTTTAATACATGAACCAAAACCAAAAAATAAGGCTCACAGAGTGCTGTACTGCCTGAAGGAACTGAATCCAGTAATCAAACACTTCAAAAAGTGCCAGTTAGTAACTGTAAAAGCACTCCATAGCAAAAATCACTGAAACCACCAGGGATGAATGTAGCAATTGAATGAAACTTTATTGATTAAACATAAAAAGCGGTTGAGTGGTGATTTTTGCTATGGACTGCTTTTAGTTACTAACTGGTACTTTTTGAACGTGAGCCTATGTGAGCCTTATTTTTTTTTTTGGTTAAAATTAAGTTGTGACATAAAATGTCAGTAGTCAGAACTCTGGCAGAGAGAAACAGCTGAGAAAAAATGTGTATTTATATTAAAGCACTGGGGCAAGTTTCAGGTCTGAAATTTTAAGAGAGAATGGCTGAGGGGGGCAGGAGAAGAACGGTGAGGAAATGATGAGTGTGGGGCTGGCACTCTTTATCAGATGTTCAAGTTAAGTGTACGATTTAATAGATAAAGTGAAAATAATTACAAAACATAATATGAATGCAGTGCTAACGTAAGTACAGTGTAAATGTTAAGGTTATACTGATCATAGTTTGTAGTGGAATACAGTTACTGTTATACATTATCAGTTGTAGGGACAGGTGCAATTGAATACATTTTTGATCTGAGGCTGTGCACATGTAAAACACACTCAATGCAGATCAAATTTCCAACCATGCCCTACTATAAGCTGGGGTTGTTACATTTAGCACAGTTACACACCAAGAAATACTATCAGAACAGTACAACTCTACTTCATTATCGACTAGACTGAGTTTTTTCTTTTATTGTAACTGTTTCCCATTCCAATCAGTTGAAGGAAGGGTATGCAGTATTATGATGCACCCTGATTTCTGTTTACTTCTCATGCTGCTCACCTCTAACCTTTGAACGTCAGCCTGCCTTTGCCCTGGACAGCACCTATGATTACCTTTCCAACTGTATTCCCTTCATTCCACTTACCTTTTAATAATTTCTTAGAGCAGATGTACAGTATTATCCCATGCTCCAGCTACTACAGGTAATAACTATCTCCCTCAGAGGGATGCCTTGTTACCATTGCACATTAATGGAGCTGCAGGTTGTGTGTAAATGACAGAGGTACTTACATGATTACTGTGAACCATTGATATGACTTGTCTGATTACAGTGTATGCATATCTCTATGTCTAAATGGACACACATGAGTATATGTCTGAGAGCAACATGTTGAAATGCTTTGCTGTGGCCATCAGGTCTTTCACTTACAGTAAGACTTGCTACTTAGTGCGTGCACAATACTATTATACTTTCTTGGCACGTAAAAAATTATTTCAGTAGCACTGCCCCATTCTGTAGCCTGAATTTGTGGACTAGGCTTCTGTTCAATGAACAAGATAATCAGCAGTTTTATCTAGTAAGACATTTCTATATAAATGTTTATGAATCCTTTGAATTCCAAAACTGCTAAGGCTTCCATGTCTAGTGAGAACTTTTGATCCACATGAAGAATTATAAAAATAAATGAATAAATCCAAGTGTTTTTTCACTACCATCAGGCATTCGATGAAAATATATCTCGAACATATGGGTGATGAATCTGAGGTAAGAAGGCTGGTGTACCTTCTGTGTGGTTTCTGCATGTCCTCTCTGTGTTTGTGCAGGTTTCCTATGGGTGCTCTGGTTTCCTCCCACATTCCAAAGGCCTGCAATATGTGGATTGGACACTCTAAATTGGCCATAGGTGTGAGTGTGTATTTGAGTGTGAGGTGTGGAAGAACTAATATGGCAGGGCTAGACACCTGACAGTCCAAACCTTGACTCTAGATGTTTATCACTGTTGAAGTGACACCTGACCCCATTTGCAAAAATGGGGAAAAAGGAGTTGTGGATGGATTTAAAACTTTGAAGAATGTTCCAATAATGTAAATGTCTTTCCACATTTTTACAGGGGGCTTTGTTTTTTGAGTAATCTGGGACTTATGCTGGGATTCATTGACAAGCACTAGTCACTCCACACCTTAGTAGTGCTGAACAACACAAAACCCAAAGCTAATCATTAATGTATTAGGGCATCACAATGGCAAGATATTAAGGGAAGGACTGCAAAGTAAAACAAGGCTGCTAAGTTATGGGAAAAGCTGCTACTGTGAAAGAGTGTGACCACAGTGGCGAATGTCTGCCAAGGCATCTTAGCATGGCACAATTCATGTACACTTACATGTGTAGTGTTTCATAGGTTCGTTGGTTAATACTAGGCTAACTTCCCCAGAGGGCCATTCTAAGCCTGGCCAATAACCATAGATTAAACCCTGTACCTTGATATTATGAGGTGAAGACCTTAACCATTATGCTAAATCCTCCACCTTAGGCCAAACAGCTGCATAGCTGCCACTCTAGATAGTCTATTCAGGGTTGGCACAGTAAATTGAAATGGGGAGGAAAGGGGAGCTAGGAAAGTAGGAACAGGGAGAATAGCAAGGGGGGACACCAAACATCAACCATAAGGTAAGACATGTTGGAAGGAAAGCAATTTCTTTTGGTGGGTTGAAAGCCCCATTTCCAATATCTAAGGATGAAGATTTAGAAAGTTAGGTACAGGTATATCATTGTCGAAGGGATATGATAGAGAAGGGAAGGCAGCTAGAGCAAACAAACAACAAACATAAAGGGTAGACATAGAGAGGGGCTATATACACACAAAAGGTGGAGACAACAGTGGAAGCCCATAGACAAACAGATGGTAAACAGCTGATGATAAGGAGACTTGAACAATGAACAGGTTTACAGAATGACACATCATGGTGGGGGACACCTGGATAGGGAATGGGAAGACCCCATGGATAGGTGTCATACCAGCCCAGAGGACAACACCCAGCAATCAGACATCTCTGGGCAGACTGAATTTCTGATGGCTCCATGGTTGAGGTCTTTTCATCTTGTGACACGAGAAGCCATGTTAAGAGGTGTCCCACAGTGCTGTGATAGGCATCCAGCTGCAGGGAGATGATGGAAAACATTCAGTAACACTGTCAGATAAGGAGCCTATGCCCCCCATCTTGAGAAGTGGTCTCTGAGGCCAGTAGTGATCCCTCCAGGTCACCTTTAGCTGGACGAATGCCATAATCACAGGTGACCTAGCACCAGAGGTATTAGCAGGCTCATGCAGTAGTCACTGCCAGAATCTATGACCTTAGCCACAGCTGGACCAGCAGAAGGATGGAATCTATGACCTCAGTCACAGCTAGACCTGCAGAAGGATGAGAAAAATGAGCACATCATTATGCACATATGGTGTGCACACAATGGCAGCTACAATGGAATGCCAAACACAGATATGCATCCTCCTGCTGGGAGAGTTACTCCAACTTCCTGTGACATCCTTCCATATTTAGCTTTTATTCTTCTGTCAGGTAAGGGAAAGTATGCAGAACTCAGTGCTGCTGTATACCACTTAATACAATAAGAGAAGAAACTAATTTCTTACAATCCTTCTCTATCTGTCTCCTCCTAACCTCTGCCTCCCACTCCAGATGAAACTCAGACTGGTACCAGTGAAGGATGCTGTAATGATGCCAGCACTGCATCCCAGAATATGTAATACCAGTGGCATCCTAGCAAGCTCAACCTTGGCATCAGCCTTGTACAAGAGGGTCAACATACTGCCCCAACACATGCTCAGGGAAGCCTATTTGCAGGACGATGAGACTGTACAGGAGCCCTGCATATCACAGTGTCTGAGAAATCTATGAAGTCTACACAAGTTCACTATAGGAGCAGAAAAATGGCCCTGGACACAAGTATACATGTCCAGACATCATGTGATGTGCAATGTAATACAGTAACTGGGCACTACCAAACATTTGTAGTACAGTGCCACTGTGCTACAGGTCCATATAGGCTGTAAACATGAGCATATTGGCACATACTTCCTGGGAACTTTGTAAAGTAGGCTAAGACTGGACATGCAAATTATGTCCTCCTCCTTCTGATTAGTGAAACTTAAGGTTCCCACGCAAATCAGTGATAGTTACAACCCCACACTGATTGGCCAATGAGGGACAAAAAAAAAAAAACATGCTTTCAGTATCTCACTGTGGCCATATCAGTGTAAGGACTCCACCACCACCCCCCAAGAACCATTATATAAGGGATTACAAATGCAAGCTTGCTTATCCATTCCCTTCAATAAAGTTTCCTTGGATTCTGTACTGCTGGCATCAGTCTTCCTCTGGTAAGAGGGCACTAACTGCTTTTAGAGCTTATACCTACCATAGAGGATTTATTTTGGGGGGTAAGCTAATTGATCCTTTAGCTGCATTTGTTGTTTCCTACAGTACCTTAGGACTTTATCTAGGATTCACTGGATTTGCCATTTCATGACCTAAAAGTGGATTTTTGACTTTTTGCCATGTAAAGAATAAGGTATAGGACATTGTCAAGGAAATATTCACTCCAGAGGTTAGATCCTCAAGACAGAACTGGATCACATTTATAGCTAGGGTGGGGTGAGACAGATAACTCTGCCCCAGGCAAAAAGTGTTGGAGTGAAGACACAATCAGCCAATCCTGATCTCTCTATAATGCAATACCAGCTTTTAAAAGCCATATTTACAATCAAACCTGGGCACATTTACAGTCAAACTGAGTTCTGTAATGCTCTGTGTAAGGTCTAACCTATAAGAACTGCTTGCTACAGTTTAAAAGTTGTTGTTGCTTGTCTTTCAGCTTTTCCCGGTTAGGGGTCGCCACAGCAGAACTCCGGTCCGCTTATGTTTGGCAGTTGGTTTTTATGGTGTCAAGTTGCCAGCCCGACACCCAACCTTCAATGAAGGCACGCCCATTCAACGCATGTGTTTCAAATGCCGACTCGACCGCAGGGAGGACATGCAGACTCCACACAGAAGGCACTCTCAACCCAAGCCGAGAATCGAACGGGAGAACCTCTTGCTGTGAGGCAACAATGCCACCGCTGATTTCTTTTTTTATTTTTAACTAAAACCTGAGTACTATAGTACTCCATGCAGGCAGTTTGCTACAGTTTAAAAAGATTTTTTTTTTAACTAAAACATTACCATTGTAGCACTTCATGAAGATAGCGTATAAACTGTAACAACTGTTTGCCACATTTGTAGCAAGCAGTTTGTTACAAATAAAAAGATTTTTTAAACTAAAACATGAGAGCTGTAGTGCTCCATGTAGGCAGGGTATAAATTGTAGCAACTGTTTGCTACTTTTGTAACAAACAGTTTGCTATAGTTTAAAACAAGAATGTTTCTAATAAAATATGTTGAAAGTGGGTTAGGGGTAGGGCACAGAAATGCAACATAAATGGCTGGGGCAAGAGAGGGTGGGTGTGCTATGCATCTGGCCACCTGGTTAGTGAGCTAGTAGAAGGAATGTCTTTTTTTTTGGTCTTCAAAGGAAGAGCTGGTGGGGGGCAGGACAGAATGTACATATAACTGTAATAAGGTGATCACTTACAAAGTAGTGATGAGTTTATTAAAGTGAAGTGCTTTTTTTATAGGGGGGGGTGTGCTGGTTCATAGCACTGACCCAGGGAGCTAGTTGAACCAGCTATTCTTCTGCTATTAAAACTGGGTGTGGGTTGTAACAGGGAGTTGAGATATTAACAACAAGTGTTAGCAGGGAAGCACCAGGTTAGTACTGTCTGGTACAAGTCTGTGTGGTACAGTGCACTGCATGTGTGATGGGACTGATTTAATGAGGACTCTGCAAAACTGTCCTTTCAGCTACCTCTGGGCTGTACTAGAACAATCAGCACATACAGGTTGGCATGTCTCCATATGCTGCTTGTGTGTACTGTAGTCTGTTGCTATGCATGACATGGGGGGAGGTTTACAGACATATGTATGAGTGTTGCCAATGGTATCACACATGCTCATGCTTTCACATGTTCTACTAGCGTTGGGACGAGCACAATGGAACAGCATATGCCTGATGTTGTCAGGTCTCCTATTTCTGACAATGATGGTAACATGTAGATGTCACAGCCTGATGACAGTGCAGCATTGCTTGCAGCACTACCATGAGAAGGCTAACCCACTTAGGCAAAGCCATTGGATCTGTGGAGGTAGATGCTGACACCACAGGGCAGATTTCCTGTAAAAGTGAGCCTCATGAGGGCTCTCCATGACTCCCCAGTTGACACTGCTTCTGACAACTGATGTGCACATATTTATAATAGGGAAGAGGTGAAGGAGTTTGCGGTACTGTTATGACTCCAAATCAATCCCTGATCTGGGTGTAACAATCAGCAAATAGGATTGAATATGCAGGTCAGAGATGCAGTCAGAGACAGCTGCTATAACAGCCTTGTGGAGACTGTGAGTATGTACCATGGCACACACATAGTCGGCCTTGGGCATAGGCCAACTAGGTGGCTGCCTAGGGTGCCACTGTAGCAGAGGTGCTTTTCCAGTATGTATTTGGTGTAGGTAGACCAGGATGGGGGCACCAGGTGGTGTGGGGGGGCACCATGGAGCTCTTTTGCCTAGGGCACCAGTTGACTTAAGGCTGCTCATGGGCACACATAATGACATGTAGCACCTGCACAGTGATATGGACTACAGAGACAAAGATCAGATGTTGCTGACAGGTCTCTGGTGGAAAATGTGGCCTGCACAGGTGCTTTGATGATATGCATGGTAACTTTTCTCTAGTCCACCTTTCCTCATTGTGCAGTTTATGGCCATGGAAGGTGTTGGTTGCAAGGTGGCAAAGCACATGACAGCCCTGATCAGAGTATGTAGACCACTGCTGAAATGGCTTCACTGTCTGTGATGGTCACATAACCTGCTAACCTGGCTATTACTGGTCTCAAAGTCATAGTCAATGATATTCCTTGGGCTCAACATCTGGGACCCTTCATCATTGAAAATATTACAATCGTTCTACTTACTTGTGGTCACACTGAGTTCCTCACATCTGCTTGTGGCCATGTTCAGGTAATGGATAAAGAAGCTCTGTAAACTCCTAAACTCTGACATCCCATCAGGGTGCATGCACTTTGTAATGCAGTTCTAAACATTACCGGTCACAGAATGTATAAAGTCCTTAGACTGCAGGTCACCACAGAGGCTATCACTAATGGTCACAACATGACAGCTCAATCCCACCAATGGAGGATGTGATCTCTAACTGTCCACACCCTGCTAGCAGAACATATGGCTACTAGATTCACTTCTAATTTACCCATCTGAGGTTATAATGCTACTCTAAACTTACCGGGTTCCCCCATCCACCTCTGTAAGAGATGATGATGACTATGCCCTGTCTATTCCCTAATTTGTGCAGGTATGGTTATTAGTAGCATACCTAGGGTGGGGTGAAGGGTGCAGCTGCCCTGGGGGAAAAGTCTTAGGGGTGCCATGGGCTGATCCAGATTGCTGTTCTGTGCATATTAGCATTAACATGCCTGCATTGCATCTGTGGTAAAATAAAAGTGCAGTAGCACTTCATTAGTGGTATAAATTGTAGCTACAGTGAAGTGTTATACTGATCCATGAAGTATAAGTTGTAGCAACAATTTGCTGTAGTTTAAAAGTAGAAAAGAGCTTCTTCTTCTTTTTTTTGTTTTTGCTCCAAAACTGAGCTGAGGGGCAGGTATCTGGCTGGAGCAGCAGGCTAAGAGAGCATGGACATAGCTGGTGAATGGATCCTGGTGGTGTGGAGGCACCAAACTAAGAGAGATGGTCTTCAATTGCAGAGCTGGGAGGGCACTGGGTGCTAGATGAGTCGGTTATGGCTCTGATGGTTTGTCTGATGCAAGCATGGCCAGTTCAAGCTGCCTTGCATAGCCTGGATGTGATAATGCAACTGCTACTTTTTCATAGCCAGTCTCTATAATCTGCTCCTTCGCTGCTGGCTCTGGTGCTGTGGTGTGCCCTGTTAGGAGGTTTCCTTGCTGCTCTATCTGTTTTCACACTGCGTATTATAGAACATGGCAAATGCACAAGGTTAAATGCAAGTATCTTGTGTATATTGAAGCACTCCATCCCTTCAGATGTGCAGATATTAGCTGTATGACATTATGTTTTATACGGCATCTACCATGGTCTGCAAGTTGTGGATGGGTTCATTATCCATGGCTCTAAAACATATTTGGCATGGACTACAACACACAGACATAACAGTCACACCTTTATATGTGGCATGTTTCCTGTCTGCATGTTACATGTGTATAACACACCTTATGTAACCCTCCTAACTCTCTGCACCTACTGACTAGATGACTCTACAGAAATGTTCCCCTTTTGGCATAGTAAGGGTGGACAACAATGATTTTGTAAACAGCACTATTCTTTTTTCCTGAGGATACTTATGGGTGCTTTAGTTTAAGCTATGGGCAGGAAAACTATACCTGCTATTAAGCAGAGCAGAAATTAATTTATTGATAGACCTACTAGTTTGGAAAAGTTGGTCTCTCAGTGCAGAGAAAACATTTTGTGGGTAGAGAGTAGTTGACCTGTAAGAGCAGAAGGAAACTATTGTGTAAAAAGAGAAGGTTTATTACTGAAGAGGAAAATGTTATATTTTAAGAGAAGTATATTAATATTATTATTATTATTATTATTATTATTATTATTATATTATTAGTTGTATTAGTATTAGTGTTATTATTAGTACTATTTAAAATGTTTATATATACAACTAGATACATAAAAAAACAAATGTAACTGAACTAGATAAGTTGCTTTCCAAGTGCTGAAAGAAAAATTGGGTTTGCCCATCAGTACAGAAGGAATATACACATGAGAACATACCTCTCACCTGTACTTATTTTCAGGAATGCCCCTGATCGTTTTGAGCACTTTTTGTGCACCCTGCTTTGTCCTACAGCATTTCTACCCAGTGCAGCATGTCCATTGCTGGGTCTACCAGCTTTTCCATTTTTCCCCAGACTTACTTTGAATCACTTGAGATATCTGTGGTTTATATCGAAGGAGCAGGCACATAATGGTGAAGTACAAATGTATCTCCCCACCTCTGAGACACCTCAGCATTGTCCACCACCCTTTTCTCCCTCCATAGACTACATCCCCTGAACATGACATCCCCCATTTCCATAAGGGATTGTCACATAACTGCCTCCCCTCATGATGTACACTCCAATCCCTCCCTGTCACTCCATCAGCCCCCCAATCTGCTAATTGAACCCGGGTCAGCTAGGATGAAGTTGGGGCTTTATCCCTTTATGCCACTGGAGTGGCACAAGAATGTCCAATTTTGGCTCAACATTTGTTCTACTCTTCTTGATACTGGCAATACTTTGAGAAAAGGTTGTGGATTACTCTTAGTAAATAATGACAATCATTAGAGTTACAGACATCTTTACCTTAAAAATGCACATTAATTCACATCCTTTTATTCTGTCAACTTTTCAAGTTAATACTACCAAAAATTTAAAAATGTACCTGACTTGAGATCTTTAATCCCCTAATATTTTTGTCCTTATACTTAATTCTGGAACTAAAAAGTTGTGAGCCATGTATGAAAGAACTGCTTATAAGAAGCACTGGAACTTTTTGTCTTAAATGGACATTTTCCTTTGTGACTCAGAAAGAATATTACTTGTGAGGGACATGTGCATTCAGGACAAGTCTGATCTGTAAAGCCATGGAGCATATTATTATGGATCTCATAAACAAGGACAGAGGCAATCTCCAAACACTCGACCCCACCCAATTCAGATTCATCAGGAGCAGATCTTGCCTATTGAACCTAGCTGACTTCTTTGAGACTACCATCAAGGCCCTGGATGAAGGAAAGTCAGTACACACAGCTTACCTTGACCTGGCTAAGGCCTTTGACACAATCCCCCACTCTGGCATCATCAAAAAGCTAACACAACTCAAGTGTTAATCCCTATCTCATTAGATGGATGGCCAACTGGCTCACAGATAGGCCCCACAAGGTCAAAATAGGCACCACCACCTCCGACAGCAGACCTGTCACTAGTGGTGTTCCCCAGGAATCTGTCCTGGGACCCCTACTATTTGGCATCTACTTTTTAGAGGTCCAGGCAAATACAAAGGGGTTGTGGCTGACCAAGTTTGTAGATGACTGTAAGTTGAATGCTGTCACTGACTTCCCAAATGACGTTAACATACTGCAAGAGGGTCTCACAGCTACAAATAACTTGTGCCAAAGTCATGGCCTTAAGTTAAATGCCAAAAAATGTATTATCATACCATTCATCAAAAACATGGTCCCTACTGATTACCACATCAATGGCAACCCCCTAAACACACAACCTGTGGTGAGACACCTGGATACTCAGGTTGACAACAATCTCACATTCGACCATCATGTGGCGGACGTGGTCAAAAAAGCCTTTTACTTGGTTCATCATATAAGTAAAGGGATTGCATCCAGAAAAAAGGAGGTTATTACCTCTCTGTACTCCTCCCTCATTAGACCCATAATTGAGTATAACACCTCATTTGGTATGTACCTGTCCAAACACTTGCACCAACCGGAAAGGTCACAGAAATACCTCACAAAGAGAATCCATGACCTCCAACACCTGTCTTATGCCGACAGGCTCAAATCACTATCACTTTACTCTGTATCATACAGATTGCTCAGAGGTGATCTGTGTCTTGCCTACAAGGCAATATCAGACCCTGCCCGACTAGAGATGCTCCATATCCATATGTCTAACTCCTCACACATTACCCGCTTGATAGGCCTAAATCTAATAAGCGACATAAACAAAATCTGCTGGAGAGACAGGTTTGTCTCCCAGAGGCTGCCCCATCTCTGGAATTGACTTCCCATACATATCAAACAGAGTACCTCGCTGGCCCTCTTCAAGCACAACCTTGATGAGTCGATGGGAAACCACAAATTTGTCCCAGGGGTTCCACCCCTCATTGACAGGGGCGACAGGTGCTGACTGAGGTTTTTATTTTGGGAATAAACTCTTGGCTAGGCTTGTAATGGCCCCAGGGCCATTAGCCTAGTAACCTCCTATCATCCTATGAGCCTATGAATTGAAACTCTTGCTACTTGCCTTCTTGAAGTGGAAATTCATAATGCTTTTTTATTTTTCATAGGTTCACGAGTTTATAGATGGTTACTAGGCTAATGGCCCTAGAGCCCTTACAAGCCTAGCCACATTTATCCTCTGCTCCAGTTGTCCTTGGTTAAGTGAGTGACGTTCACAGAGATGAGAGTATATTGTTAATAATGACTGACTCTGTCTATGAGGGACATGGGTGCCACCCCTCAGAGTGAATTTGAGGTCACCCATCCATTTATCTAGGTTGTATTTATAGAGGGTCGGGAAGAACTCTTTTTCATGTGATTTGGGAGTTTATTCCAGAGAAGTGGCAGTCTCTGGGAGATGCACCTGTCTCTCAAGCATGATCTGTTCATGCCAAAGGCTAGGTTAAGATCCCTAGAGTGACTGACTCTTGTGCTATTTGATTTGCGAATGTGTAGCATTTCCATTAGGCCAGGGTCAGAGACTGTCCTGAAGGCTAGGCACAGGTCACCTCTTAACAGCCTGTAGGATACAGAATACAATGACAGGGCTTTCAGTCTTTCCTTGTAGGTCTTGGTTTGTATGCCCTGTATTTTCTTGGTGAGAAACTTCTCTAGAGTCTCTCCAATTGTTGCAGGTGTCTGGTAAGGTACATGCAAAAGGGAACATTGTACTCAATTATTGGTCTGATGAGGGTCGATTACAAAGGAGTTATAATATCTCTAGATCTGGATGTGATGTCTTTATTTATAAGATGTGCCACACAGAAGACTTTCCTTACCACTGTGGAAAACTGGTGGTTAAAGTTTAGATTGCTATCAACCTGTGTACCCAAATGTTTTACCACTGGGTTTATACTTATGGAGGAGCTGTTAATAGTGCAATTAGCAGGCAATTCAGCTTTTCCAGAGGGAATAATACTGCACTTTTTTGTGTTTAGCTTTAATCCATGGCTCTGGCACCAATCATTTGTCTGCATTAACCCTTTCTGCAGTATGTTAACATCATTGGTGGATTCAATGATTGGACCCATAGCAAGTCTTGGTCAGTCATTGCAAGTCTGCATTTTCCTGGACTTCTGAGAAATAAATTCCAAACAATAAAGGGCCCAGCACAGAACCCTGTGGTATGCCACTGGTGACTGGTCTTCTGCTAAAGGTGAAGTCACCTACTTTGACAGTATGTGCTCTGTCGGTGAGCTAATTGGCTTCTCATCTAGTGATATAAGGGTTAATTCCCAGTTGAGAGAGTTTCTCTGTAATAGCTGAGTGGGAGATTGTGTCAAATGCCTTGGCTAGGTCAAGGTAGGAGGTATGCACTGTCTTATTTTCTTCTAGGGCTTTGGTGACTTTCTCAAAGACATCAACCAGATTTAACATGCATGATCTATCCTTAACAAAATCAAACTGAGCTGGGTCTTGAGTTTGGAGATCACCTATGTCCTTGTTGATAAGGTCCATAATAATTTTTTCCATGGCTTTGCAGATGAGGCTAGTTAGGTTTAAGAGTCTATAGTTCCCAGGGTTGGTAGATGGCCCACTTTTGTGCAGGGGGATCACTGTTGCTGTCCTCCATTCTGCCAGAACATAGCCAGTTCTTAGGTTGTGGTTAAAGAGTGTACCAAGAGGGTCTGCTAGGTCTTGTTTTAAATTGTTTAATAGGCAACCCTGGATGTTATCTGGTCCTATGGAAGCCATGTTTTTGATCTTGGAGAGTGCAGATATGACCTGTTCTCTTGAGATAATAGGCAGAGGACTGGTGTCAGGTATGCTTTGCGGTATGGCTGGTGGGGACGGGGGGGAGAAGACAAGTTTGTGCCAAATCTGTCAGCTAACAGGTTGACAATTCCCTCCAGTATAGTATGGCACATAATTGGGCATTCTCTTTCAGATTTTGTTTGCAGTTAAAGAATGCCTTGTGATTATCCTTAGTTAGGGATGCTATTTTTGCTTCATAATTAGCTTTGGAGGACCTGACAGGATTTCTGATTTATTTGTTTAAGCTGTGGAGGGAATTCTTTCTCTGCTGAGTCAGTTCCCTCTTGTTCTTAGACATCAGTTTCTTCCTCTTCTTATGTAGCCTTTTATACTTGAGGTCCACCAGGGTGGCTTGTTTTTCAGGAGGACCTGGTTTTGATCCGGTCAGGTACAGCTGAATCTATACAGCTGCTTAAGTGGTTATACAGGGCATTTGAATGCACCTGTATATAGGAGTCAGTGTTGTCAGTGACTGAGGAGGTTTCAAACTTTTTATACCATCGCTTAGTAGGAGATAATTTGTTTTGGAAAAATGTTTAATCTTTTTCTGTTCCTGAAAGGGTGTCAGATCTTATAGTTATGAGACTGATTTATGGTCTGATCTTACCAGGGAGGGCATCAAACAGGGGGAGTGCAGTGATCCCCCATTTAGGTGAGTACTATGTCCAGGACATTTAAGCCCTTTGTGGGGGTGCTGGCTATCTGTTCCAGAGCATTTGCATTGAAAAAGTCCAAGAAGCTCTGGGATAGCATGTTTGTGGTCATGTATGTTTCCCAGTTGATGGAACGATAGTTAAAGTCACCCATGACCAAGATGCTTGGCTTTATGGCGAGTGACTCCAGTAAGTCCATGTTTACAGTGTGCTTTTCTTGATTCATGGTGGGGGACCTAGAGCTAGCAATGATGTGGTAGAGTGTTTTGCCTATCATTAATTGGACATGGAGTAATTAAAGAGAGTCATACTGTTTGACCAGTCTTGAGGTGTACTTGGTCTTAAGGAAGATAGATACACATCTTCATTTGGTTCTTTTATACTCAAATTGTGGTCTGAACATGTTGAAGGCATTGTAGCCTTGCACAGCTGGGGTGCTTTCTATAATTTTAAACCATCTCTCTGTGAGTGCACAGATGGCAGTATCTTCCAAGGTGAGGAGTGCTTCCAGGGAGTGCAGTTTCTTGCTTAGACTCCTAACATTAAGCAACAAAACCTTGAGTTTATCTTGAGAGGATTTTGTTATGTCGGGAGGTTTGTTGTTTTGACATTGCCTAAAAAATGCACAATAGAACTGGCAAAGGCCTTTGCCAATATTTGAAAACCTAGAGGAGACAGGTGTAGACCATCTCTGACAAAGCAAAGTGGCCTGTCGACTATGTCTCCCCAGGCTGACAGATAATGGATCCCCCTGGACTGACACCAGAAGCTAAGCCAATTGTTGAAGTCAGTCATTTTTTGTTTATGTTGTGGTATCATCTTTGGTATTGTGGCATCATCCTTAGTTACAGACTGTTCACCAACACAACTTTCATACGGTTTGCCTGAAAACTGTAAATAAAACTGCTTGCACCTGAGACATCTGCCTCTAGTGTGTTATGTATCTTAATATAGGTGAGCAAAAAAATTCCACTATCTCATTACTAAAATGCCTTTTTGTAGATTTCTCATTCACATCTATAGCTCCTTATGTCATCCAGACTTTTTTGGGTCTGACTTCTTTAACTAAGCAACTTAACCAACTAATAATAGGTAATATTAGAAATAACATGGAATTATTAACAAAATGACACTAATATTTTTATCTATGATGTTCTGCAGTAGAGAAATTCACTACTATTTGTCACGCTCATATTTTCAAATTGGTGAGCATTTTCATAACTGAGAGCCCTATATGTTATTGAGGGGGTATGGTGTAATATGCTATGGTGGGAGACAGGGCAATTCATTGTCATGTCCATTTATATCATGCTATGCTAGAGATAATGCTAGTTGTTTGTTTGCAATTATGAAACTATGTAATATTTATTTATTTTATTTATTTTACATTTGTTGACTTGATGGATATTTGCCCATTTTCTGCGGAGGCCCAGGGAGAAAAGCTCCACAGAATAATAACATACAAGTAAGATATTTATACATACTAAGCAAATTTTCTTAGTAAAACACATTATTTTACAAGATTGCATAGCATTACAGTTTAAAAGTACAGTATTCATTGGTAGTAACAAGATTTATCAAAATGCCATAGTTTAAAGGTTTAAAAGTAGGATAGTACATGGAATGTGCAGGATTCCAGAGATAACATTGCTTGAGACAAGCATAAGTAAGATGGGTTGAGAGAGAATGTTAGGGTTTGTTTTGTGGGTAGTGGCTGGGGTTGGGATGGTATGTTTTCATTTGTGGACTGTTGGGGAAGGTGTTTGGAGGTGAAGCATCTTAGGGGGAGATTATGGTTCTTCTACAAGGATAGAAGTGAGTATTTCGGTATATACCAAATACATTAAAAAATAAGAGACTTGCCAACTGTTGCATGACATTGGTTGAAACTTTAGATGTTGTTGAATAAATCTATCTTTAATATTTGCACAGAAAGCTGCACATTTTGAGAGATCTTCAGTATTTCTGCTATTAATCATGCAATTAAGCACGCTTTCATATTTCAGTAAATATCACAATGAACATGCACCCATAGAGGAATTTGTTGTTGTCATGTGAAAGCTTATGTCAGGTTAAAAAAATATTCTAACAATATATGTCTAGGTTGTGCATTTTCCAAGATATGACAATTTCTTTGTGAAAGTTTAGCAAAAATTAGAATTTGGGGTTCTTGTGCCTTATAATGTATTATAGTATTTATAGAAAGACTATGAATGCACGGACTGTTATTACTGTAAAAAATACTTCTGATACATTGCAATTTGTGCAGTTTTAATAACTTTTACTATTCACAAAATATTTACATTTATCTATCTTATGCTTTTTAGGTTTATTTTTCAAAATCCACAGCACTAACATAGTGGACCACTACCATGTGGGTAGATAAACTATACAAAACATTGTGGACATGCATCTGCATGACAGTTGTGGAGTACTTATCCTGGCAGATAGCACGGTATGTGTGCCTTTAAGTATACTTGCCATAGGGACCTTTCAGTGTCCTAATGGGGAAACAGTGGGGATATCTAGGCATTCTGCCATGAGAATACTACATCATTTTGTTCAGTGACATACTCTAGCATGTGGCAGAGCATTTGGGGTTCCCACATACCACAGAACAGAGAGGGAGTTCATGCAGGAGTTCTTTGGCATAGTCCATTTCCCTGAGGTATTGAGGGGGATATATTGCACCCACCTTCAAATAAAAGTCTGACCTGGGGTACTGGGAAGGACGTACATCACTCCATCAATTGCTAGGGGGTCTGTAATGCACGGGATATTAGGTTTAATGTCATCAATCTGTTGTGTACTCTTGCTACATACAGACAATGTTTAATGGTATCAGTCTGTTCTGTACTCCTGCTACATGCAGTACAGGTTTAAGGTTATTGATCTGTTCTGTACTCCTGCTACATACAGTAGAGGTTTAAGTGTTACCAAGTTGTTCTGCACTCCTTCTTCACATCATACATGTTTAATGTTATCAATTTGTTCTGTACTCCTGCTACATACAGTACAGGTTTAAGTTTATTGATCTGTTCTGTACTCCTGCTACATACAGTACAGGTTTAAGGTTATTGATCTGTTCTGTACTCCTGCTACATACAGTAGAGGTTTAAGTGTTACCAAGTTGTTCTCCACTCCTGCTTCACATCGTACTTGTTTAATGTTATCAGTTTGTTCTGTACTACTGCTACATACAGTGTAGGTTTAATGTTATCAATTTGTTCTGTACTCCTGCTACATACAGTACAGGTTTAATGTTATCAATCTGGTCTGTACAAATGCTACACACAATGTAGGTTTAAGTGTTATCAAGTTATTCTGCACATCTGCTTCAGATAGTACTGGCTTAATGTTATCAATCTATTCTGTACTCCTTCTATCTACAGTACAGGTTTAATGTTATTGATCTGTTCTGTACTCCTGCTGCATACCATATAGGTTTAATGTTATCGATCTGCTTTGTACTCCGGTTACATACAGTACAGGTTTAAAGTTATCAATCTCTTCTGTACCCCTGCTGCACAGTACAGGTTTAATGTTATCGATCTGTTCTGTATTCCTGATGCATACAGTACAGGTATAATGTTATCAATCTGTCCTGTACTCCTGCTACACACAGTACAGGTTTCATGTTATCGCCTGCTACATACAGTACAGGTATAATGTTATCAGTCTGTTCTGTACTCCTGCTACATACAGTACAGGTTTAATGTTATAGATCTGGTCTGTACTCCTGCTACATACAGCACAGGTTTAATGTTATCAGTCTGTTCTGTACTCCTGCTACATACAGTACAGGTTTAATGTTACCAATCTGTTCTGTACTCCTTATACATACAGTGCAGGTTTAATGTTATTGATCTGTTCTGTACTCCTGCTACATACAGGACAGGATTAATGTTATCGATCTGTTTTGTACTCCAGTTACATACTGTACAGGTTTAAGTGTTACCAGGTTGTTCTGAACTCCTGCTTCACATAGTACAGGTTGAATGTTATCAGTCTGTTCTGTACTCCTGCTACATACAGTACAGGTTTAATGTTATCGATCTGTTCTGTACTCCTGCTGCATACAGTACAGGTGTATATGTTACCAGGTTATTCTGAACTCCTGCTTCACATAGTGCAGGTTTAATGTTATCAATCTGTTCTGTACTCCTGCTACATACAGTACAGGTTTAATGTTATCGATCCGTTCTGTACTCCTGCTACATACAGTACAGGTTTCAGTGTTACCAAGTTGTTCTGCACACCTGCTGCACATAGAAGACATTTAATGTTATCAATCTGTTCTGTACTCCTGCTACATATAGAAAAGGTTTAATGTGATCAGTCTGTTCTGTACTCCTGCTACATACAGTACAGGTTTAATGTTATCAGTCTCTTCTGTACCCCTGCTACATGCAGTACAGGTTTTATTTTATCAATCTGTTCTGTACTCCTGCTACATGCAATACAGGTTTCATGTTATCAATCTCTTCTGTACTCCTGCTACATACAGTACAGGTTTAATATCATCAGTCTGTTCTGTACTCCTGCTACATACAGTACAGGTTTAATGTTATCAGTCTGTTCTGTACTCCTGCTGCATACAGAACAGGTTTAATGTTATCAGTCTGTTCTGTACTCCTGCTGCATACAGAACAGGTTTAATGTTATCAATGTGTTCGGTACTCCTTCTACATACAGTACAGGTTTAACGTTATCGATCTGTTCTGTACTCCTGCCACATACAGTACAGGTTTAATGTTATCGATCTGTTCTGTACTCCTGTTACATACAGTACAGGTTTAATGTCATCAATCTGTTTTGTACTCTTGCTACATACAGTGCAGGTTTAAGTGTTACCAAGTTGTTCTCCACTTCTGCTTCACATAGTACAGGTTTAATGTTATCAGTCTGTTCTGTACCCCTGCTACATACAGTACAGGTTTAATGTTATTGATGTGTTCTGTACTCCTGCTACATGCTGTACAGGTTTAATGTTATCAATCGTTTCTGTACTCCTGTTACATACAGTACAGGTTTAATGTTATCAGTCTGTTCTGTACTCCTGCTACAGCTAGTACAAGTTTAAGGTTATCGATCTGTTCTGTACTCCTGCTACATACAGTTCAGGTTTAATATTATCAGTTTGTTCTGTGCTCCTGCTACATACAGTACAGGTTTAATGTTATCGATCTGGTCTGTACTCCTACTACATACAGTACAGGGTTAAGTGTTACCTAGTTGTTCTGCACACCTGCTTCACATAGTACAGGTTTAATGTTATCAATCTGTTCTGTACTCCTGCTACATACAGTACATGTTTAAAGTTATCAGTCTGTTCTGTACTCCTGCTAAATACAGTACAGGTTTAATGTTATCAGTCTGTTCTGTACTCCTGCTACATACAGTACAGGTTTAACGTTATCAATCTGTTCTGTACTCCTGCTACATACAGTACAGGTTTTAGTGTTACCAAGTTGTTCTTCTCTCCTGCTTCACATAGTACAGGTTTAATGTTATCAATCAGTTCTGTACTCCTGCTACATACAGTACAGGTTTAATATTATCAATCTGTTCTGGACTCCTGCTACATACAGCACAGATTTAAGTGTTATGAAGTTGTTCTGCACACCGGCTTCACATAGTATAGGTTTAATGTTATCAATCTGTTCTGTACTCTTGCTATATTTAGAAAACATTTAATGGTATCAGTCTGTTCTGTACTCCTGCTAAATACAGTACAGGTTTAATGTTATCAGTCTGTTCTGTACTCCTGCCACATACAGTACAGGTTTAATGTTATCGATCTGTTCTGTACTCCTGTTAAATACAGTAAGGGTTTAATATCATCAATCAGTTTTGTACTCTTGCTACATACAGTACAGGTTTAAATGTTACCAAGTTGTTCTCCACTTCTTCTTCACATAGTACAGGTTTAATGTTATCAGTCTGTTCTGTACCCCTGCTACATACAGTACAGGTTTAATGTTATTGATGTGTTCTGTACTCCTGCTACATGCTGTACAGGTTTAATGTTATCAATTGTTTCTGTACTCCTGCTACATGCAGTACAGGTTTAAGGTTATTGATCTGTTCTGTACTCCTGCTACATACAGTTCAGGTTTAATGTTATCAGTCTGTTCTGTACTGCTGCTACATACAGAACAGGTTTAATGTTATCAATGTCTTCTGTACTCCTACGACATACAGTACAGGTTTAATTTTATCAGTCTGTTCTGTACTCCTGCTACATACAGTACAGGTTTAATGTTATCAATCTGTTCTGTAATCCTCCTACATACAGTACAGGTTTAATGTTATTGATCTGTTCTGTACTCCTGCTACATACAGTACTTGTTTAATGTTATCAGTCTGTTCTGTACTCCTGCTATATACAGTAGAGGTTTTATGTTATTGATCTGTTCTGTACTGCTGCAACATACAGTGCAGGTTTAATGTTATCGATCTATTCTGCATTCCTGCTACATACAGTACAGGTTTAATGTTATTGATCTGTTCTGTACTGCTGCTTCATACAATACAGGTTTAATGTTATCGATCTGTTCTCTACTCCTGCTACATACAGTACAGGTTTAATGCTATTGATCTGTTCTGTACTCCTGCTGCACACCGTAGAGGGTTAATGTTATCGATCTGCTTTGTACTCCTGCTACATACAGTACATGTTTAATATTATCAATCTGTTCTCTACTCCTGCTACATGCAGTACAGGTTTAATGTTATTGATCTGTTCTGTACTCCTGCTACATACAGTACAGGTTTAAGTGTTACCAAGTTGTTCCGCACTCCTGCTTCACACAGTACAGGTTTAATGTTATCAGTCTGTTCTGTACCCCTGCTACATACAATACAGGTTTAATGTTATTGATGTGTTCTGTACTCCTGCTACATGCAGTAAAGGTTTAAGGTTATCGATCTGTCCTGTACTCCTGCTACATACAGTTCAGGTTTAATTCAAGTAACTGGAACAGTAGTCAGGATACACCACGAGAAGTCCAAAATAATCAATAAAATTCTTTTATTCCATAAAAACTGCAGAAGATAAGCGCTTTCACGTGCTTAAACGCACGCTTCATCAGATCTGTTCAGGTTTAATGTTATCAGTTTGTTCTGTGCTCCTGCTACATACAGTACAGGTTTAATGTTATCGATCTGGTCTGTACTCCTACTACATACAGTACAGGGTTAAGTGTTACCTAGTTGTTCTGAACACCTGCTTCACATAGTATAGGTTTAATGTTATCAATCTGTTCTGTACTCCTGCTAAATACAGTACAGGTTTAATGTTATCAGTCTGTTTTGTACTCCTGCTACCTACAGTACAGGTTCAATTGTTACCAAGTGGTTCTGCACCTCTGCTTCACATAGTAAAAGTTTGATGTTATCAATCTGTTCTGTACTCCTGCCACATACAGTACAGATTTAATGTTATCGATCTGTTCTGTACTCCTGCCACATACAGAACATGTTTAATGCTATCAATGTGTTCTGTACTCCTGCTACATACAGTACAGGTTTAAAGTTATCGATCTGTTTTGTACTCCTGCTACATACAGTACAGGTTTAATGTTATCGATCTGTTCTGTACTCCTGCTACATACAGTTCAGGTTTAATGATTTCGACATGTTCTAAACTCCTGCTACATACAGTACATGTTTAAGTGTTACCAAGATGTTCTGCACATCTGCTTCACATAGTACAGGTTTAATGTTATCATTCTGTTCTGTACTCTTGCTACATACAGAAAAGATTTAATGCTATCAGTTTGTTCTGTACTCCTGCTACATACAGTGCAGGTTTAATGTTTTCAGTCTGTTCTGTACTTCTGCTACATGCAGTATAGGTTTAAGGTTATTGATCTGTTCTGTACTCCTGCCACATACAGTACAGCTTTAATGTTATCAATCTGTTCTGTACTCTTGCTATATACAGAAAAGTTTTAATGGTATCAGTCTGTTCTGTACTTCTGCTACATGCAGTACATGATTAATGTTATCAGTCTATTCTGTACTCCTGCTGCATGCAGTACAGGTTTAATGTTATCAATCTGTTCTGTACTCCTGCTACATACAGTACATGTTTAAAGTTATCAGTCTGTTCTGTACTCCTGCTAAATACAGTACAGGTTTAATGTTATCAGTCTGTTCTGTACTCCTGCTACCTACAGTACAGGTTCAATTGTTACCAAGTGGTTCTGCACCTCTGCTTCACATAGTAAAAGTTTGATGTTATCAATCTGCTCTGTACTCCTGCTACATACAGTACAGTTTTAATGTTATCAGTCTGTTCTGTACTCCTGCTACATACAGAACATATTTAAATGCTATCAATGTGTTCTGTACTCCTGCTACATACAGTACAGGTTTAACGTTATCGATCTGTTCTGTACTCCTGCTGCATAAAGTACAGGTTTAAGTGTTACCACGTTGTGCTTCTCTCCTGCTTCACATAGTACAGGTTTAATGTTATCAATCAGTTCTGTACTCCTGCTACATACAGTACAGGTTTAATGTTATCGATCTGTTCTGTACTCTTGCTACATAGAGTACAGGTTTAATGTTATCGATCTGTTCTGTACTCCTGCTACATACAGTTCAGGTTTAATGTTTTCAACATGTTCTAAACTCCTGCTATATACAGTGCATGTATAAGTGTTACCAAGATGCTCTGCTCACCTGCTTTACATAGTACAGGTTTAATGTTATCAGTCTGTTCTGTACTCTTACTACATACAGAAAAGGTTTAATGGTATCAGTCTGTTCTGTACTCCTACTACATACAGGTCAGGTTTAATGTTATCCGTCTGTTCTGTACTCTTGCTACATGCTGTACAGGTTTAAGGTTATTGATCTGTTCTGTACTCCTGCTACATGCAGTTCAGGTTTAATGTTATCAGTTTGTTCTGTGTTCCACCTACATACAGTACAGGTTTAATGTTATCGATCTGTTCTATACTCCTGCTACATACAGTACATGTTTAAGTGTTAACAAATTGTTCTGCACACCTGCTTCATATAGTACAGGTTTAATGTTATCAATCTGTTCTGTACTCTTGCTACATACAGAAAAGTTTTAATGGCATCAGTCTGTTCTGTACTTCTGCTACATGCAGTACAGGTTTAATGTTATCAGTTTATTCTGTACTCCTGCTACATGCAGTACAGGTTTAAGGGTATTGATCTGTTCTGTACTCCTGCTACATACAGTTCAGATTTAATGTTGTCAATCTGTTCTGTACTCCTGCTACACACATACATACAGGTTTAAGTGTTACCAAGTTGTTCTCCACTCCTGCTTCACATAGTACAGGTTTAATGTTATCAATCTGTTCTGTACTCCTGCTATATACAGTACTTGTTTAATGTTATCAGTCTGATCTGTTCTCCTGCTATATACAGAAGAGGTTTAATATTATCAATGTGTTCTGTATGCCTGCTACATACAGTACAGGTTTAATGTTATCGATCTCTTCTGTACTCCCCCTATATACAGTACAAGTTTTATGTTATTGATTTGTTCAGTACTGCTGCTACATACAGTACAGGTTTAATGTTATTGATCTGTTCTGTACTCCTGCTACTTACCATACAGGTTTAATGTTATCAGTCTGTTCTGTACTCCTGCTACATACAGTACAGGTTTAATGTTATCAGTCTGTTCTGTACTCCTGCTACATACAGTACAGGTTTAAGTGTTACCAAGTTGTTCTCCACTTCTGCTTCACATAGTACAGGTTTAATGTTATCAGTCTGTTCTGTACTCCTGCTACATGCAGTACAGGTTTAAGGTTATCGATCTGTTCTGTACTCCTGCTACATACAGTTCAGGTTTAATGTTATCAGTTTGTTCTGTGCTCCTGCTACATACAGTACAGGTTTAATGTTATCGATCTGGTCTGTACTCCTACTACATACAGTACAGGTTTAAGTGTTACCAAGTTGTTCTGCACACCTGCTTCACATAGTACAGGTTTAATGTTATCAATCTGTTCTGTACTCCTGCTACATACAGTACATGTTTAAAGTTATCAGTCTGTTCTGTACTACTGCTAAATACATTAAAAGGTTTATTGTTATCAGTCTGTTCTGTACTCCTGCTACATACAGTACAGGTTTAACGTTATCGATCTCTTCTGTACTCCTGCTACATACAGTACAGGTTTTAGTGTTACCAAGTTGTTCTTCTCTCCTGCTTCACATAGTACAGGTTTAATGTTATCAATCAGTTCTGTACTCCTGCTACATACAGTACAGGTTTAATGTTATCAATCTGTTCTGTACTCCTGCTACATACAGCACAGGTTTAAGTGTTATGAATTTGTTCTGCACACTGGCTTCACATAGTACAGGTTTAATGTTATCAATCTGTTCTGTACTCCTGCTACATTAGAAAACGTTTAATGGTATCAGTCTGTTCTGTACTCCTGCTAAATACAGTACAGGTTTAATGTTATCAGTCTGTTCCGTACTCCTGCCACATACAGTACAGGTTTAATGTTATCGATCTGTTCTGTACTCCTGTTAAATACAGTAAGGGTTTAATGTCATCAATCTGTTTTGTACTCTTGCTACATACAGTACAGGTTTAAGTGTTACCAAGTTGTCTCCACTTCTGCTTCACATAGTACAGGTTTAATGTTATCAGTCTGTTCTGTACCCGTGCTGCATACAGTACAAGTTTAATGTTATTGATGTGTTCTGTACACCTCCTACATGCTGTACAGGTTTAATGTTATCAATCGTTTCTGTACTCCTGCTACATGCAGAACAGGTTTAAGGTTATTAATCTGTTCTGTACTCCTGCTACATACAGTTCAGGTTTAATGTTATCAGTCTGTTCTGTACTGCTGCTACATACAGAACAGGTTTAATGTTATCAATGTCTTCTGTACTCCTGCGACATACAGTACAGGTTTAATGTTATCAGTCTGTTCTGTACTCCTGCTACATACAGTACAGGTTTAATGTTATCAATCTGTTCTGTAATCCTGCTACATACAGTACAGGTTTAATGTTACCGATCTGTTCTGTAATCCTGCTACATACAGTACTTATTTAATGTTATCAGTCTGTTCTGTACTCCTGCTATATACAGAACAGGTTTAATGTTATCAATGTGTTCTGTACTCCTTCTACGTACAGTACAGGTTTAATGTTATCAATCTGTTCTGTACTCCTGCTACATACAGTACAGGTTTAATGTTATTGATCTGTTCTGTACTGCTGCTACATACAGTACAGGTTTAATTTTATCGATCTATTCTGCACTCCTGCTACATACAGTACAGGTTTAATGTTATTGATCTGTTCTGTACTCCTGCTACATACCATACAGGTTTAATGTTATTGATCTGTTCTGTACTCCTGCTACTTACCATACAGGTTTAATGTTATCGATGTGTTCTGTACTCCTGCTACATACATTACAGGTTTAATGTTATTGATCTGTTCTGTACTCCTGCTACATACAGTAGAGGTTTAAGTGTTACCAAGTTGTTCTGCACTCCTTCTTCACATTGTACATGTTTAATGTTATCAGTTTGTTCTGTACTACTGCTACATACAGTGTAGGTTTAAGTGTTACCAAGTTATTCTGCACACCTGCTTCACATAGTACTGGCTTAATGTTATCAATCTGTTCTGTACTCCTGCTACATACAGTACATGTTTAATGTTATCAGTCTGTTCTGTACTCCTGCTACATACAGTACAGGTTTAATGTTATCAGTCTGTTCTGTACTCCTGCCACATACAGTACAGGTTTAATGTTATCGATCTGTTCTGTACTCCTGTTACATACAGTACAGATTTAATGTCAGCAATCTGTTCTGTACTCTTGCTACATACAGTACAGGTTTAAGTGTTACCAAGTTGTTCTCCACTTCTTCTTCACATAGTACAGGTTTAATGTTATCAGTCTGTTCTGTACCCCTGCTACATACAGTACAGGTTTAATGTTATTGATGTGTTCTGTACTCCTGCTACATACAGTACATGTTTAAAGTTATCAGTCTGTTCTGTACTCCTGCTACATACAGTACAGGTTTAATGTTATCGATCTGTTCTGTACTCCTGCTACATACATTACAGGTTTTAGTGTTACCAAGTTGTTCTTCTCTCCTGCTTCACATAGTAAAGGTTTAATGTTATCAATCAGTTCTGTACTCCTCCTGAATGCAGTACAGGTTTAAGGTTATTGATCTGTTCTGTACTCCTGCTACATACAGTACAGGTTTAAGTGTTATGAAGTTGTTCTGTACACCGGCTTCACATAGTACAGGATTAATGTTATCAATCTGTTCTGTACTCTTCCTACATTTAGAAAAGGTTTAATGGTATCAGTCTGTTCTGTACTCCTGCTACATACAGTACAGGTTTAATGTTATCAATCTGTTCTGTACTCCTGCTACATGCAGTACAGGTTTAAGGTTATCGATCACTTCTGTACTTCTGCAACATACAGTTCAGGTTTAATGTTTTCAGTTTGTTCTGTACTTCTGCTACATACAGTACAGGTTTAATATTGTTGATCTGTTCTATATTCCTGCTACGTACAGTACATGTTTAAGTGTTACCAAGTTGTTCTGCACACCTGCTTCACATAGTACAGGTTTAATGTTATCAATCTGTTCTGTACTCTTGCTACATATAGAAAAGGTTTAATGGTATCAGTATGTTCTGTACTCCTGCTACATACAGTACAGGTTTAATGTTATCAGTCTGTTCTGTACTCCTGCTACATGCAGTACAGGTTTAATGTTATCGATCTGTTCTGTACTCCTGCTACATACAGTTCAGGTTTAATGTTATCAGTTTGTTCTGTGCTCCTGCTACATACAGTACAGGATTAATGTTATCAATCTGTTCTATCCTCCTGCTATATACAGTACATGTTTAAGTGTTACCAAGTTGTTCTGCACACCTGCTTCACATAGTACAGGTTTAATGTTATCAATCTGTTCTGTACTCTTGCTACATACAGAAAAGGTTTAATGGTATCAGTCTGTTCTGTACTCCTGCTACATACAGTACAGGTTTAATGTTATCAGTCTGTTCTGTACTCCTGCTACATGCAGTACAGGTTTAAGGTTATTGATCTGTTCTGTACTCCTGCTACATACAGTTCAGGTTTAATGTTAGCAGTTTGTTCTGTACTCCTGCTACATATAGTATTTGTTTAATGTTATCAGTCTGTTCTGTACTCCTGCTAAATACAGAACAGATTTCATGTTATCAATGTGTTCTGTACTCCTGCTACATACAGTACAGGTTTAATGTTATTGATCTGCTCTGTACTCCTGCTACATACAGTGCAGGTTTAATGTTATCAATCTGTTCTGTACTCCTGCTACATACAGTACAGGTTTAATGTTATTGATCTGTTCTGTACTCCTGCTACATACAGTAGAGGTTTAAGTGTTACCAAGTTGTTCTGCACTCCTGCTTCACATAGTACAGGTTTAATGTTATCAATTTGTTCTGTACTCCTGCTACATACAGTACATGTTTAATGTTATCAATCTGGTCTGTACTACTGCTACATACAGTGTAGGTTTAAGTGTTACCAAGTTATTCTGCACACCTGCTTCACATAGTACTGGCTTAATGTTATCAATCTGTTCTGTACTCCTGCTACATACAGTACATGTTTAATGTTATCAGTCTGTTCTGTACTCCTGCTACATACAGTACAGGTTTAATGTTATCAGTCTGTTCTGTACTCCTGCCACATGTTATCGATCTGTTCTGTACTCCTGTTACATATAGTACAGGTTTAATGTCATCAGTCTGTTCTGTACTCTTGCTACATACAGTACAGGTTTAAATGTTACCAAGTTGTTCTCCACTTCTTCTTCACATAGTACAGGTTTAATGTTATCAGTCTGTTCTGTACCCCTGCTACATACAGTACAGGTTTAATGTTATTGATGTGTTCTGTACTCCTGCTACATGCTGTACAGGTTTAATTTTATTTATTTTTTATTTATTTTACATTTGTTGATCGGGCTAGTCCAGCTGGATTAATGTCCATTTTCAGTGGAAGCCCGGGGAGAAAAGCTCCAGAGGTTAAATCAATTTTAGAAATTCACAAAAAGACATAGTACAAATGTATTATGCAAAGGAAAAAATAAAATGTTAGTACATATATTATAGATCTTAACTAAACAAAATAATCCTAAATCAGAAAGTAATTAAGTTAGAGGTTAACTACTAGCAATACAAAATAAGAAGGTAACAAATATTAAAGTGTATAAAATGTAGTTTTGAACCATGATAGATGATACACAATTTTTTTTTTTTTTTTTTTTTTTTTACTGTATTAAGTAATATTTACAAAGAAAATGGATAATTTGTCAGTTGAAGTAGATGAGGAAATCCAAGTGGATAAGAAAGATTTATGATAGAGTAAGGTGAAAACAGGTTTGTCTGGGTTGGTACAAGAGCAAAGCCAGAATTTATTAAGATGTATTAAAAGTTGTTTCTTAAAGAGTGGAAGAGTGAGCAAAGAGGAGATATCAGATGGAAGATTATTCCATATTTTACCTACTGAGTTAGAAAAAAGGCAATTGCCTGCAGAATTAATAATTTTGGTAATATTAACAAGTAGTTTATCAGAGAAAAGTAGTTGTTTCAGGTTAATATAGGGAGTCAAGAGGTTACAAAGAGCTGGTGTTTTAGAAGGTTGGTATAGAATTTTGTGTGCTATTAAGAGTTATTGAAAAATTAGCTTGTTAGGGAGTTCCAGCCAGTGTAGTTGTTTTAGGTTTAGACAGTGATGAGCTCTAAATTGGGATGTGGTGGCAAATCTGGCAATATTGTGGTAAGATGTAGTAAGTTTCTTAAGGTTACTTCTAGATAGATTAGTGTAAATAGGGGAAGCATACAGAAGGGTAGAGATAAGGTGTGTTTGGGCTAAGGTTGTCCTAGCTTCAGGTGTGAGGAAGGGCTTTATTCTGTACAGGGATCCAATCTTTTTATTAACTGCTTTTATTGTGTTGTTGATGTGACAATCATAGTTAAGATTATTATCGATAATAACACCAAGAAGTTTATTTGAGGAATCAGGAGAAATTATGGTGTTGTCAGTTGCAGTAATACAGAAGTTTAACAAAGTAGATTTACGGGTAGGCGAAAAGAGTAATAATTTAGTTTTCTTAGGGTTAAGGAGTAGACAGCGATTGGAGAACCACTGTTCTACAGTTGAGAAGGCTGATTGAGTTTGAAACTGGAGTTCTGTTTGAGAAGAAGCAGTGCAAATTATAATGGAATCATCTGCATATTGTATGCAGGTAGTGTTAGGGATAGATGATTGGAGGTCGTTAATAAAGATGGAAAATAGAAGAGGGCCTAGGATAGACCCTTGAGGTACTCCTAAAGAGATAGGGAGGAGAGCAGATAGTGAGTTTTTCCAGAGTACGGCTTGCTGACGGTTTTCAAGATAGGAAGAAAACCAGGTTAAGGAAGAGGGATCCAGGGCCAGAGATTTTAGTGTGTGCAGAAGAAGTGTATGATTAACCATATCAAAGGCTTTTGATAGGTCTATGAAAAGAGAAGATGTAAGTTTGTTATTGTTATGGTTGAAGTTTATGGTGTTGGTAAAGGAGAGTAGAGCTGTGGTAGTACTGTGAGCAGGTCTGAAACCATGTTGAGTATCAGCTAGAAGGTTATTATAGAGGAGATGGTTGAATAGTTGTTTATGTATACATTTTACAAGATTTTAGCTAAGGGGGATAGAAGTGCTATGGGACGATAGTTGGAGAAGTCATAAGATTTGCCTCCTTTATGTAGGGGTATGATATGTGATATCTTCCAGATTGTTGGAAAAATACCTTCTTTTATTGATCTGTTTATTAGGATAGAGACAGGGTAAGCAATGGCTTTTGCTGCTAGTTGCAGGAATTCAGCAGGAAGCTTGTCTGCGGAAGGGGTGGTAGGTTTAAGTTTTTGGATAAGAGATTGTATATAGGAGGTAGATACAGGTTGTAGGTGAAGGGGAGGGATAGTGTTTATTAAGGTATTTGGAGGTAGTTGAGAAGTATCAGGAGATAGTTGGTTGGCTAGAGTTTGTATAGAATTGGTGAAGAAGGAATTAAAGTTATTGGCTGTTAGTGTGGGATTATCAGGGTCAGAATCCTGAGGGTTCATAGGTTCATAGGTTCATAGGTTCATACTAGGCTATCTGCCCGAGGGCATTTACAAGCCTAGCCCATCGTTTTGTGCCTCACGCCACCCCTTTAGTATGGGGAACTATACCCATTATTTTGCTGTGCCTCTGTCAAGCAGTGACACTGAGGTAATCCCTGGGGTATATCTGCGATCTCCCATCCATTGGTCAAGATTTCTCTTGAACAAGGCCAGCGAGGTGCTCTGCCTCACATGTACCGGGATTTTGTTCCACAGCATAGGGAGTCTTTGGGTGATGAATCTATCCCTCCAGCATGTCCTATTAATAGCCGTGTCGAGGTTTAAGTCTCCCGCCCTTGTGGCTCTGATGGATCTAGATTTTTTGAGGTGAAGCATATTCATCAAATCTGGGTTTGACATGGCCTTGTATGTTAGGCAAAGGTCACCTCTGAGCAAGCAGTAAGCGACTGAATAGAGCTGGAGTTCTTTCAGTCGGGCAGCATAGGATAGATTTTTGAGACCCTTTATCCTTTTGGTGTGGAACTTTTGTGGCCTCTCCAGCTGCTGCAAGTGTCGGGTCAGATACATTCCGAATGGGGCATTGTACTCAATCATTGGTCTGATGAGTGATGAGTAAAGGGAGACTATAACCTCCCTTGATCTAGATGAGAATCCCTTCATGATAAGGTGGGCAATGTAGAAGGTCTTCCTAACTAATTTAGCTACATGGGTGTCGAATGACAGACTACTATCAACCTGGGTCCCCAGGTCCCTGATAACTTCTTCTGTGCTCAGTGGATTGCCACCTATTTGGTAGCTAGGGTAACCTTGTTTTTCCCAAGGGTATGACTATGCATTTTTGGCATTTAACTTTAGGCCGTGGCTCTGGCACCAGTTATCCGCTTCTGTGAGACCCTTCTGAAGGATATCTGTGTCAGATGTGTTTTCTACTATGGCCCAGTTTGCAGTCATCTGCAAACTTTGTCAGCCATAACCCTCCTGTGTTTGCTTGTACTTCGGAAAAGTAGATGCCAAACAAGAGTGGGCCCAGGACTGAGCCCTGTGGGACACCACTTGTGACAGGCTTTGAGTCTGACATGGCGCCAGCAACTCTGACCCTGTGGGTTCTGTCACTCAGCCAGTTTGCAACCCATCTTGTGATGTATGGGTTAACATTTAAGCTGATGAGTTTTTCAATGATACCCGAGTGGGGTATTGTATCGAAGGCCTTAGCCAGATCGAGGTAGGCTGTATGGACTGCCTTTCCCTCATCAATGGCTTTGGTGACTGTTTCGAAAAAGTCAACCAAGTTTAAAAGGCATGATCTGCCTTTGACAAAGCCAAACTGGGTTGGATCCAAAGTCTGCAAATTCCCTATGTCTTTATTTATGAGTCCATTATGATCCTTTCCATGGCTTTGCAGATAAGGCTTGTCAAGCTAATGGGACGGTAATTTCCAGGGTCGGTGGAGGCACCGCCTTTGTGAAGTGGGACCACAGTTGCAGTGCCACTCCTGGGTACGTATCCAGAGGTAAGACTTTGATTAAACAGCTGTCCTAGCTGTGGGTTTAATTCCTCATTGAGTTCGTGGAGCACACAGCCGGGGACACCATCAGGTCCCATGGATGCTGTGTTTTTTGCTTTGGAGAGAGCAGTTCTCACTTGGGTGTAATTATTATTTCTGAGGGCGATTTTATGCTTAATATTTGTGGTTAGCCAGGGAGCAGTTTTAGTTTTGGTTCTAATGGTGCGACTTGGGGCGTGTTGATTGAGTATTGCTAGGAACGTTGAGTTGAAGTGTTCTACTGCTTTGTTGAGTGGGAGATGTTTTAGTGGGGCCCAATGACATTGTAAAAGTTCAGCTTGAAACTGATCAGGGTTAAATTGTTTTTTTGAATGTAGAGTTCTGAAAGTGGTGGGTAAGGTTAGGTTGGTTTTGCTTCTAATGATATAGATTAGTGAGTGGTCACTAAGGTCATCAGGAAGGATACCTGTTTGGTAGGTTTGCAAGGGGGTATTAGTGAGAATCCAGTCTAAGGTGGTAACCTTATTGTTTGTTTTATTGATTCTAGTAGGACTATTGATAAGTTGTTTGAAGCCATAGAGGTTGATATGGGAAGTAGGGTTAGCATTGTTACAGGAATTCCAATCTATGTTAAAGTCCCCTAGGACTAGTGTTTCTTGTGGAAGTTTGATAGAAAGTTGGTAGAGTATATCTTCAAGGGTGTTGATGTTATTTCCAGGGGGGAGATATGCGCAAATGATGTTTATTGATTTAGTGGTATTGATTTGTATTTTGGAGCTAATTACTTCTGCATTTTTATTTTGAGTAAGAGTCAGGTCTAGAGGAATAAGTTTTAGTTTTGCTTTGTGCAGAATGGCTACCCCACCTCCTTTCCTGGTAGTGCGATCAAGTCTAATAATACTATAACCAGGTGGGATCATTTCGATGTCTTTAATTGAAGGTTTTAACCAAGTTTTGGATAGGCATAAAATATCAAACTTTTGAGTTTCAAGAAGGGCATGGAGTTGACTAATTTTGTTACATATACTACATATATTAAGATGGGCAATGGACAAAGAGTTGCAAGGTTTAGAGTATGAGAGAGATAATGGTTTAGATTGGTTTTGTTCTATGTTGGTTATAATATGATGTGGGGCTGGATTGGGGTGAATATCACCATCTTGTAGTAAGTGGAGAAGAGTAAGATATATCTGTTGTTTAAGTTTATAGTGAGAATCATATGTTTTTTTGGTTTGAGTTTTTATGAACTTGCAGTGTACTAGTCTGTGATATTTGGTTAGAAGGTATATGGACTGATAGGGTGAGTGTAAATAGGATGAAGATAAAGGTGTTGTATATGTGGAGGTGCTTTTAGAGGGCAATGAAGGAGAGATAGTCTGGGAGTATTCATAAGAAGTTATGATGTAAGTAGTTACAAGAGACGATAATAATAGTATAGAGATATGTTGATAATGATATTGATAATGTTATCAATTGTTTCTGTACTCCTGCTACATACAGTGCAGGTTTAATGTTATCAGTCTGTTCTGTACTCCTGCTACATGCAGTGCAGGTTTTAAGTTTTCGATCTGTTCTGTACTCCTGCTACATACAGTTCAGGTTTAATGTTATCAGTTTGTTCTCTGCTCCTTCTACATACAGTACAGGTTTAATATTATCGATCTGTTCTATACTCCTGCTACATACAGTACATGTTTACGTGTTACAAAGTTGTTCTGCAAACCTGCTTCACATAGTACAGGTTTAATGTTATCAATCTGTTCTGTACTCTTGCTACATACAGAAAAGGTTTAATGTTATCAGTCTGTTCTGTACTCCTGCTACATACAGTACAGGTTTAATGTTATTGATCTGTTCTGTACTGCTGCTACATACTGTACAGGTTTAATGTTATCAATCTGTTCTGTACTCCTGCTACATACAGTACAGGTTTAATGTTATCGATCTGTTCTGTACTCCTGCTACATACAGTACAGGTTTAATGTTATTGATCTGTTCTGTACTCCTGCTACATACCGTAGAGTTTTAATGTTATCGATCTGCTCTGTTCTCCTGCTACATACAGTACAGGTTTATTATTATCAATCTGATCTGTAGTCCTGCTACATACAGTACATGTTTAATGTTATCAGTCTGTTCTGTACTCCTGCTACATACAGTAGAGGTTTAAGTGTTACCAAGTTGTTCTGCACTCCTGCTTCATACAGTACAGGTTTAATGTTATCAATTTGTTCTGTACTCCTGCTACATACAGTACAGGTTTAATGTTATTGATCTGTTCTGTACTACTGCTACATACAGTGTAGGTTTAAGTGTTAATAAGTTATTCTGCACACCTGCTTCACATAGTACTGGCTTAATGTTATCAATCTGTTCTGTACTCCTGCTACATACAGTACATGTTTAATGTTAGCCTGTTCTGTACTCCTGCTACATACAGTACAGGTTTAATGTTACCAGTCTGTTCTGTACTCCTGCCACATACAGTACAGGTTTAATGTTATCGATCTGTTCTGTACTCCTGTTACATATAGTACAGGTTTAATGTCATCAGTCTGTTCTGTACTCTTGCTACATACAGTACATGTTTAAATGTTACCAAGTTGTTCTCCACTTCTTCTTCACATAGTACACGTTTAATGTTATCAGTCTGTTCTGTACCCCTGCTACATACAGTACAGGTTTAATGTTATTGATGTGTTCTGTACTCCTGCTACATGCTGTACAGGTTTAATGTTATCAATTGTTTCTGTACTCCTGCTACGTACAGTACAGGTTTAATGTTATCAGTCTGTTCTGTACTCCTGCTACATGCAGTACAGGTTTAAAGTTATCGATCTGTCCTGTACTCCTGCTACATACAGTTCAGGTTTAATGTTATCAGTTTGTTCTGTGCTCCTGCTACATACAGTACAGGTTTAATGTTATCGATCTGGTCTGTACTCCTACTACATACAGTACAGGGTTAAGTGTTACCTAGTTGTTCTGCACACCTGCTTCACATAGTACAGGTTAAAAGTTTTCAATCTGTTCAGTACTCCTGCTACACACAGTACATGTTTAAAGTTATCAGTCTGTTCTGTACTCCTGCTAAATACAGTACAGGTTTAATGTTATCAGTCTGTTCTGTACTCCTGCTACATACAGTACAGGTTCAATTGTTACCAAGTGGTTCTGCACCTCTGCTTCACATAGAAAAGGTTTGATATTATCAATCTGCTCTGTACTCCTGCATCATACAGTACAGGTTTAATGTTATCAGTCGGTTCTGTATTCCTTCTACATACAGAACAGGTTTAATGTTATCAATGTGTGCTGTACTTCTGCTACATACAGTACAGGTTTACTGTTATCGATCTGTTCTCTACTCTTGCTACATACAGTACAGGTTTAAGTGTTACCACTTTGTTCTTCTCTCCTACTTCACATAGTATAGGTTTAATGTTATCAATCAGTTCTGTACTCCTGCTACATACAGTACAAATTTAATGTTGTGAACAAAATAAAATATTCCAAGGGTGCACCAAACGGTGTAGAAAATCCAATGCAACAGTAATAACTTGTATTCTTTAATAAAACCAACGACACCAAACACAGTAAGCGCTTTCACGTCCTTACAACGCTTCTTCAGACTTCAATCACACTCCATTGTTACTTCAGCTTCATTTACATAATTGTATATTTTGCCTATATATATGTGCTTTTATGAGAGTTTTTAGAGATTTTTATATATAGATTTCTTAGCTTTTGATTATACTTGTTTCACAAGTCAGCGTTTTCATGTGCTTAAATGAATAGGTACTAGTACTTTAATCTCACAACATCAATTCATCAATAATGGAAATGTGTTAATTATGAATGTATTTAAGATGTGCATTATATGGAGTGTGATTGAAGTCTAAAGAAGCGTTGTAAGGACGTGAAAGCGCTTACTGTGTTTGGTGTCATTGGTTTTATTAAAGAATACAAGTTATTACTGTTGCATTGGATTTTCTACACCGTTTGGTGCACCCTTGGAATATTTTATTTTGTTCACAGTGTGTTGTCGTTATCCAAGGGTGCTTTACTCGACAGGATTATTTGCTTTTTATTATACAGATTTAATGTTATCGATCTGTTCTGTACTCCTCCTACATGCAGTACAGGTTTAATGCTATCGATCTGTTCTGTATTCTTGCTACATATAGTTCAGGTTTAATGTTTTCGACATGTTCTATACTCCTGCTACAAACAGTAAATGTTTAAGTGTTACCAAGTTGTTCTGCACACCTGCTTCACATAGTACAGGTTTAATGTTATCAATCTGTTCTGTACTCTTGCTACATACAGAAAAGGTTTAATGGTATCAGTCTGTTCTGTACTCCTGCTACATACAGTACAGGTTTAATGTTATCAGTCTGTTCTGTACTCCTGCTACATACAGTACAGGTTTAAGGTTATCGATCTGTTCTGTACTCCTGCTACATACAGTTCAGGTTTAATGTTATCAGTTTATTCTGTGTTCCTGCTACATACAGTACAGGTTTAATGCTATTGATCTGTTCTATACTCCTGCTACATACAGTTCAGGTTTAATGTTATCAATCTGTTCTGTACTCCTGCTACATACAGTACAGGTTTAATGTTATTGATCTGTTCTGTACTCCTGCTACATACAGTACAGGTTTAATGTTATCAATCTGTTCTGTACTCCTGCTACATACAGTACAGGTTTAATGTTATCAGTCTGTTCTGTACTCCTGCTACATACAGTACAGGTTTAATGTTATCAATCTGTTCTGTACTCCTGCTACATACAGTACAGGTTTAATGTTATTGATCTGTTCTGTACTCCTGCTACATACAGTACAGGTTTAATGTTATCAGTCTGTTCTGTACTCCTGCTACATACAGTACAGGTTTAATGTTATCAATCTGTTCTGTACTCCTGCTGTATACAGTACAGGTTTAATGTTATCGATCTGTTCTGTACTCCTGCTACACACATACATACAGGTTTAAGTGTTACCAAGTTGTTCTCCACTCCTGCTTCACATAGTACAGGTTTAATGTTATCGATCTGTTCTGTACTGCTGCTACCTACTGTACAGGTTTAATGTTATTGATCTATTCTGTACTCCTGCTACATACAGTACAGGTTTAATGTTATTGTGGCCAGAGGCGAACTTTGCGATTTTGTTGTAGCAGGAGGAGAGTTTTGTTTTAATAGAGTATTTATGGTTGGTTAGAAGAGGGGCACCATAAAGGAGAGAGAGGATGAGGTATGTGGTAGATGGGAGGAATCTAGTAGATGGGGGAGAGGAAGCAGATATGCCGGTAGAACATGCCTAGTTTCTGATGTGTTTTTTTAATGTTTGTTTGTATGTGGGAAACAAATGTAAGCTGATTATCAATGAGAGCTCCTAGCAGTTTAGCACTGGAAACAATTTCTAGGGTTGTATTATTTTGACTGGTTATGAGGAAAGAGTTTACGTTGATAGTCATGCTTTTTGATGGGGTGAATAACATGAGTTTGGTTTTTGATGGATTGAGAGTGAGATGATTGTCATGCATCCATTTTTCAGTGGTTGAGAAGGCATCTTGAGTTAGTTCTATAAGTGAGGGAATGGAGTTTGCAGCACAAATAATAGTTGAATCGTCTGCATACTGGACTATTTTAGCATTTGGGATATTGTAGTGGAAGTCATTAATGAAGATGTTGAATAATAATGGACCTAATATGGAGCCTTGGCGTACACCAGTGACAGTGTTGAGGTAGGAGGAGGTAGATTTCTTCCATTTGACAGATTGCTGCCTATTGGAAAGGTAACTAGAAAACCAGTTGATGCAAGAGAGGGAAAGATGTAGGTTAGAGAGTTTGTTGAGTAGCAGGGAATGGGAGATGGTGTCGAAGGCCTTAGAAAGGTCTAGGAGGAGAGTGGAGACAATATAGTTAGAGTCTCTAGCTTTATTTACAGTTTTGAGGAAGGATAGAAGAGCATTAGTAGTGCTATGACCAGGTCTAAATCCATGTTGTGTTGGGGTTAATAGGTTATTGTTGGTGAGGTGAGGTAGTCGTTGTATGTGGATACATTTTTCTAGTATTTTAGAGATGGGGGATAAGATGGCAATAGGTCTAAAGTTGGAGATGGTGTTGTTGTTACCTCCCTTATGGAGGGGAATAATGTAAGCTTTTTCCAAATTTGGGGAACGTAACTTTCTTGGATTGATCGATTTATGAGTACACAAATGGGGAAGGCAATGGCTTCAGTAGCTATCTTTAGGAAGAAGGAAGAGATGTTATCGGGAGCGTTAGAGCAAGATTTTAACTTGGGAAGCAGTTTTTTTATAGTACATATGGGTATGGGTTTGGGGGAGAAGAGAGGGAGGTCAGAAGTCGAGGAGCCTAGATAGGAAGGGGAAGTTGTAGTTGTAGTGGGGGGAGTAGACTTATTAGTAAATGATGATGTTAATTTAGTTATGGAATCAATGAAGAAGTTATTGAATTGGAAGGCGAGGTCGGTATCAGAAGTATTTTGCTCGGGTTGTGGGTTTTCCTTTTTGCCAGGGTTGAAGCGGGTGGAGATACTATTCCAGAACTTTTTTGGGTTAGTCTTATGATTATTTTGTAGGGTGATATAGTAGGATTTGTGGTCAGAATTGATAAGTTTTTTAACTCTGTTGCGGAGTGTTTTGTATTAGTTTAGGGAGGCTAGGGTTTGTATTTGTAGTAGTTTTTCAAGGCTTTGTTACGAAGGCGCATGATAGCTAAGGTGTCTTTTGTTAACCATGGGATAGTTTTGCTCTTGATTCTTTTTGTTCTAAGGGGTGTTAAGGTATTGAGAAGGTTTAGAAATGATGTATTAAAATAGGAGACAGCTTCATCTAGGGGTAATGTGTATAGGGGACTCCAGCTGAATTGTTTAAGTAGGTCAGAGAAGGTGTTTTGGCTAAAGTTCTTTAAGGAGCATACGGAGATGGTGGTATATGACAGCTGTATAGAGGGAGAGTGATGTCGAGCAAAAGTAGGAAAGTGATCAGGTGGTCTGGTTATTGACTCAATTAATTGGTGAAAGTTGTAAAGGTTTATATTTTGGGGATTTGTTGGGCATTGGACAGAGGACCAGTTAATGTTAACATCACCTAGGATAACAGTTTCATTAGTAATGTTGGTGGAGAGCCAAGAGAGGATGTCCTCAAGAATTGGTATGTTATCACCAGGAGGGATATAGAGGGAGTCTAAGCATATTGTTTTATGCTTGTTCAGATGCAGTAGGGCTAGAAGTAGTTCAGTGCTGGCAAATTGGGGAACTGGTTTAGTATAAGAAGTAACAGAAAGGGAAGAGGCATAGAGTAGAGCTACACCACCACTTTTTTTGTGGGTTCTATCTTTCCTGATGATATTATAGTTGGGGGGGAGTTATTTCTGAATCTTTTATGGAGGGTCTTAGCCATGTTTCGGATATTGACAGTATGTCAGGATTGTTATGGAGAAGCCAGGCATGGAGGTTTGGGATTTTATCACATATACTTTGAGCATTTAATGCTGAGAAGGTGATTTTTTTGTAGATGAAGGTGTGTTTGTTGAGCAGTTGATGGGAGAGGGACCAGGATTAGGGTGTATGTCACCTGACAGAAGGGTGGTGATGACTAGGTGAAGATGAAAAGAAAGGTAATTAGAGAGTTTAGTATATAGTGTTAGGGTTGTATGATTTGTTAGAGTAGTGCAAGTCAGACTAGGGTTAATTTGTTTATAGGTGGATATAAGTTTGAAAGGGAAAATTAGGGAAGGATTGCAGAAGTATAGGTGAGGGCTTATGGGGGTAAAGGAGTGTATATGTTGTTTTGGGATTGAGCTAGTTGTGTGATAGTGAGGGGAGTGAGTGTTGTGGAAGGGTTTGGTGATGTAGGTAAGATAGGATAACTTAGTAGTAGTAGTAGTAGTAGTAGGTGGGTAATAAGTGAGGAAGGTTTGGTTAGCATAGCTGTTGGTTTTAGTGTTGGAGTTGAGGAGAGTTATTAGTGTGAATGAAGTATAGTATGTGTGGGAGTGGTTAGGCTAGGTGATTGATGGGAGGGATGGGGTGGAGACAGGAAGTGAGGGTGGGGATGGAAGAGTGTGATTGGAGAGGGTGTGGTTAGTGGAGGTATAAATGGAGAGGTAGTGGGGGCGGGAGAGAATTGGGGGCTGGTAAGGGGAATGGAGTGAGCCCGCAGGGCGAACGGAGTGGGAAGAGCCAGGAGATGAGGATGAGGATGAGACTATGGAAAACAATCAGTGAGGATAGGAGAAAGAGAAACAAGGTAAGAAACTTTAGGTAAGTAGTCACTAGGGTTAGGGACAGGGTGCTGAGTCAGGGGTGGAAGGAAATATAGGATAGTTTAGGTGCAGAGATTGTTTTTGCTAGTCTAAAGTTTATCTTTTGTTTATAAGGTTAGAGCTTATCAATCTGTTCTGTACTCTTGCTACATATAGAAATAGTTTAATGGTATCAGTCTGTTCTGTACTCTTGCTACATACAGTACAGGTTTAAGTGTTACCAAGTTGTTCTCCACTTCTGCTTCACATAGTACAGGTTTAATGTTATCAGTCTGTTCTGTACCCCTGCTACATACAGTACAGGTTTAATGTTATTGATGTGTTCTGTACTCCTGCTACATGCTGTACAGGTTTAATGTTATCAATCAGTTCTGTACTCCTGCTACATACAGTACAGGTTTAATGTTATTGATCTGTTCTGTACTCCTGCTACATACAGTTCAGGTTTAATGTTATCAGTTTGTTCTGTGTTCCTGCTACATACAGTACAGGTTTAATGTTATCAATCTGTTCTATACTTTGCTACATGCAGTACATGTTTAAGTGTTACCAAGTTGTTCTGCACACCTGCTTCACATAGTGCAGGTTTAATGTTATCAGTCTGTTCTGTACTCTTGCTACATACAGAAATAGTTTAATGGTATCAGTCTGTTCTGTACTCCTGCTACATACAGTACAGGTTTAATGTTATCAGTCTGTTCTGACTCCTGCTACATGCAGTACAGGTTTAAGGTTATCGATCTATTCTGTATTCCTGCTACATACAGTTCAGGTTTATGTTATTGATCTGTTCTGTACACCTGCTACATACATACAGGTTTAAGTGTTACCAAGTTGTTCTCCACTCCTGCTTCACATAGTACAGGTTTAATGATATTGATCTGTTCTATACTCCTGCTACATGCAGTACATGTTTAAGTGTTACCAAGTTGTTCTGCACACCTGCTTCACATAGTACAGGTTTAGTGTTATTAATCTGTTCTGTACTCTTGCTACATACAGAAATAGTTTAATGGTATCAGTCTGTTCTGTACTCCTGCTACATACAGTACAGGTTTAATGTTATCAGTCTGTTCTGTACTCCTGCTATATACAGAAGAGGTTTAATGTTATCAATGTGTTCTGTACTCCTGCTACATACAGTACAGGTTTAATGTTATTGATCTGTTCTGTACTCCTGCTACATACAGTACAGGTTTAATGTTATCGATCTGCTCTGTACTCCTGCTTCACACAGTACAGGTTTAATGTTATCAATTTGTTCTGTACTCCTGCTACATACAGTACAGGTTTAATGTTATTGATCTGGTCTGTACTACTGCTACATACATTGTAGGTTTAAGTGTTACCAAGTTATTCTGCACACCTGCTTCACATAGTACTGGCTTAATGTTATCAATCTGTTCTGTACTCCTGCTACATACAGTACATGTTTAATGTTATCAGTCTGTTCTGTACTCCTGCTACATACAGTTCAGGTTTAATGTTATCAATCTGTTCTGTACTCCTGCTACACACATACATACAGGTTTAAGTGTTACCAAGTTATTCTGCACACCTGCTTCACATAGTACTGGCTTAATGTTATCAATCTGTTCTGTACTCCTGCTACATACAGTACATGTTTAATGTTATCAGTCTGTTCTGTACTCCTGCTACATACAGTACAGGTTTAATGTTATCAAACTGTTCTGTACTCCTGTTAAATACAGTACAGGTTTAATGTCATAATAGACTATACTGTACTCTTGCTACATACAGTACAGGTGTAAGTGTTACCAAGTCGTTCTCCATTTCTGCTTCACATAGTACAAGTTTAAAGTTATCGATCTGTCCTGTACTCCTGCTACATACAGTTCAGGTTTAATGTTATCAGTTTGTTCTGTGCTCCTGCTACATACAGTACAGGTTTAATGTTATCGATCTGGTCTGTACTCCTACTACATACAGTACAGGGTTAAGTGTTACCTAGTTGTTCTGAACACCTGCTTCACATAGTACAGGTTTAATGTTATCAATCTGTTCTGTACTCCTGCTACATACAGTACATGTTTAAAGTTATCAGTCTGTTCTGTACTCCTGCTAAATACAGTACAGGTTTAATGTTATCAGTCTGTTCTGTACTCCTGCTACATACAGTACAGGTTCAATTCTTACCAAGTGGTTCTGCACCTCTGCTTCACATAGTAAGGGTTTGATGTTATCAATTTGCTCTGTACTCCTGCTACATACAGTACAGGTTTAATGTTATCAGTCTGTTCTGTACTCCTGCTACATACAGAACAGGTTTAATGTTATCAATGTGTTCTGTACTCCTGCTACATACAGTACAGGTTTAACGTTATTGATCTGTTCTGTACTCCTGCTACATACAGTATAGGTTTTAGTGTTACCAAGTTGTTCTTCTCTCCTGCTTCACATAGTACAGGTTTAATGTTATCAATCAGTTCTGTACTCCTGCTACATACAGTACAGGTTTAATGTTATCGATCTGTTCTGTACTCCTGCTACATACAGTACAGGTTTAATGTTATTGATCTGGTCTGTACTACTGCTGTATACAGTGTAGGTTTAAGTGTTACCAAGTTATTCTGCACACCTGCTTCACATAGTACTGGCTTAATGTTATCAATCTGTTCTGTACTCCTGCTACATACAGTACATGTTTAATGTTATCAGTCTGTTCTGTACTCCTGCTTAATACAATATAGGTTTAATGTTATCAGTCTGTTCTGTACTCCTGCCACATACAGTACAGGTTTAATGTTATCGATCTGTTCTGTACTCCTGTTACATACAGTACAGGTTTAAGGTCTTACCTCAGCAATAGGCAACAGGCAGTTCTCTGGGAAAATCAAATTTCTTCCTTGTTACCTGTCACCATCGGTGTCCCTCAGGGTTCCATTCTTGGACCACTTCTTTTCTCTTTATTCATTAATGATCTCCATATAGCAATTCCTCAAGCGACCTGCATTCAATATGCAGATGACTCCACCCTTATTTGCTCAGCTCCCTCTCCAACTGAACTTTCTTCCCTTACTCAAAACATCTTCAACACAGTAGAAACATGGTTTACCAAACGTTACCTCCTACTTAATGCGAAAAAAACTAAACTCCTTCTCTTTACTTCTACTACTAGGTCCTCCCCCTTAGACTTCACAATCTCTTCAAATTATCCACTGTCATCTCACCTGACTCTACTACCAAACTTTTAGGAATAACCATTGACAATAATCTCTCTTTTGATCAACATATTAACAACACCATTAAAATAGTCAACAGAACAATAGGATCCTTATATAGAATTAAGTCTTTCTTAACCACATCAGCTAGAGCCAAGATCGCTCTTTCCCATCCAATCTCAACTCATCTGTATGCCTCACCTATTTTTACAAACCTTAAGAAAACTAACCTTAACAAACTAGCAACTTCCTACAATAATATTGCCAGATTCGCTACTGGAAATCCCTTTAGAACTCACCACTGTTCTAACCTGATGCAACTAGACTGGCTGGAATTTCAAAACCATCTGTTAATCCCCCAACTCACTAGTACCCACAAAATACTGTACCAACCCAATAATACCCCTATACTCTCAAAACTCTTAATCCATATAATAATCTCAACTCCCTTCGCTCTTCTAGTAAACTCATTGCCAGCTTAACAGTCTAACAACACAGCTGGTGACTCTCTATTTACAAATATAGCAGGAAGGAACTGGAATCTGCTACCTTGTGATATAACACTAACTACATTCAAACAAAAGCTCAAGAATCACCTCCAAAGACACTGGCTATGTCCTTGTAGTAAACCTGACTAATCAACACCTATACCCTGTCTTTCTCCTTTTCTACCTTCTTCCTAACATTTAATAATTAGTCTAGTATCTACGACTATCACTAAACCAAACTATACTCAATGTATTGCTTAAATCCCTCAATTCTGATGTAAATTATTGTACTTAACTCTTACTAGAGTGCATCTATTTCACCTTTTTAAGCAAGATTATGTTCTATGTTAACTTTCTGAAGTGTCTTTGATCACCGAAATGTTATACTGTATCATATGGTTTTTAATCCTTTTTTTTACCATGTAATGATATTTTTTTTGTATACGTTTTTGTTTGTATTTGTGTGGAGCTTTTCTCCCCGGGCCACTACTGAAAATGGATATATATCCAGCTAGACTAGCCCGGTTAACAAATGTAAAATAAATAAATAAATAAAATAAATAAATGTCATCAGTCTGTTCTGTACCCCTGCTACATACAGTACAGGTTTAATGTTATTGATGTGCTCTGTACTCCTGCTACATGCTCTACAGGTTTAATGTTATCAATCGGTTCTGTACTCCTACTACATACAGTACAGGTTTAATATTATCAGTCTGTTCTCTACTCCTGCTACATACAGTACATGTTTAAAGTTATCAGTCTGTTCTGTTCTCCTGCTACATACAGTTCAGGTTTAATGTTATCAGTTTATTCTGTGTTCCTGCTACATGCAGTACAGGCTTAATGTTATTGATCTGTTCTATACTCCTGCTACATACAGTACATGTTTAAGTGTTACCAAGTTGTTCTGCACACCTGCTTCACACAGTACAGGTTTAATGTTATCAATCTGTTCTGTACTCTTGCTACATACAGAAAAGGTTTAATGGTATCAGTCTGTTCTGTACTCCTGCTACATACAGTACAGGTTTAATGTTATCAGTCTGTTCTGTACTCCTGCTACATGCAGTACAGGTTTAAGGTTATTGATCTGTTCTGTACTCCTGCTACATACAGTACAGGTTTAATGTTATCAGTTTGTTCTGTACTCCTGCTACATACAGTAGAGGTTTAAGTGTTACCAACTTGTTCTCCACTCCTGCTTCACATAGTACAGGTTTAATGTTATCAATCTGTTCTTTTCTCCTGCTACATACAGTACTTGTTTAATGTTATAAGTCTGTTCTGTACTCCTGCTACATACAGAACAGGTTTAATGTTATCAATGTGTTCTGTACTCCTGCTACATACAGTACAGGTTTAACGTTATCGATCTGTTCTGTACTCCTGCTACATACAGTACAGGTTTAAGGTTATCGATCTGTTCTGTACTCCTGCTACATACAGTACAGGTTTAATGTTATCAATCTGTTCTGTACTCCTGCTACATACAGTATAGGTTTAATGTTATTGATCTGTTCTGTACTGCTGCTACATACTGTACAGGTTTAATGTTATCAATCTGTTCTGTACTCCTGCTACATACAGTACATGTTTAAAGTTATCAGTCTGTTCTGTACTCCTGCTAAATACAGTACAGGTTTAATGTTATCAGTCTGTTCTGTACTCCTGCTATATGCAGTAAAGGTTTAAGGTTATTGATCTGTTCTGTACTCCTGCTACATACAGTTCAGGTTTAATGTTATCAGTCTGTTTTGTACTCCTGCTACATACAGTACAGGTTCTATTCTTACCAACTGGTTCTGCACCTCTGCTTCACATAGTAAGGCTTTGATGTTATCAATTTGCTCTGTACTCCTGCTACATACAGTACAGGTTTAATGTTATCAGTCTGTTCTGTACTCCTGCTACATACAGAACAGGTTTAATGTTATCAATATGTTCTGTACTCCTGCTACATACAGTACAGGTTTAATGTTATCAATCTGTTCTGTACTCCTGCTACATACAGTACAGGTTTAATGTTATTGATCTGGTCTGTACTACTGCTACATACAGTGTAAGTTTAAGTGTTACCAAGTTATTCTGCACACCTGCTTCACATAGTACTGGCTTAATGTTATCAATCTGTTCTGTACTCCTGCTACATACAGTACATGTTTAATGTTATCAGCCTGTTCTGTACTCCTCCTTCATACAGTATAGGTTTAAAGTTATCAGTCTGTTCCGTACACCTGCCACATACAGTACAGGTTTAATGTTATTGATGTGTTCTGTACTCCTGCTACATGCTGTACAGGTTTAATGTTATCAATTGTTTCTGTACTCCTGCTACGTACAGTACAGGTTTAATGTTATTAGTCTGTTCTGTACTCCTGCTACATGCAGTACAGGTTTAAAGTTATCGATCTGTCCTGTACTCCTGCTACATACAGTTCAGGTTTAATGTTATCAGTTTGTTCTGTGCTCCTGCTACATACAGTACAGGTTTAATGTTATCGATCTGGTCTGTACTCCTACTACATACAGTACAGGGTTAAGTGTTACCAAGTTTTATTGCACAACTCACATTCTACATGTTTAAAGTTATCACTCTGTTCTGTACCCATGCTAAATACAGTATAGGTTTAATGTTATCAGTCTGTTCTTTACTCCTGCTACATACAGTACAGGTTCAATTGTTACCAAGTGGTTCTGCACCTGTGCTTCACTTAGTAACGGTTTGATGTTATCAATCTTCTCTATTCTCCTGCTACATACAGTACAGGTTTAATAGTATCAGCCTGTTCTGTACTACTGCTACATACAGAACAGGTTTAATGTTATCAATGTGTTCTGTACTCCTGCTACATACAGTACAGGTTTAACGTTATCGATCTGTTCTGTACTCCTGCTGCATACAGTACAGGTTTAAGTGTTAATACTTTGTGCTTCTCTCCTGCTTCACATAGTACAGGTTTAATGTTATCGATCTGTTCTGTACTCCTGCTACATACAGTACAGGTTTAATGTTATCGATCTGTTCTGTACTCCTGCTACATACAGTACATGCTTAAGTGTTACCAAGTTGTTCTGCACACCTGCTTCACACAGTACAGGTTTAATGTTATCAATCTGTTTTGTACTCTTGCTACATACAGAAAAGGTTTAATGGTATCAGTCTGTTCTGTACTCCTGCTACATACAGTGCAGGTTTCATGTTATCAGTCTGTTCTGTACTCCTGCTACATGCAGTACAGGTTTAAGGTTATCGATCTGTTCTGTACTCCTGCTACATACAGTTCAGGTTTAATGTTATCAGTTTATTCTGTGTTCCTGCTACATACAGTACAGGTTTAATGCTATTGATCTGTTCTATACTCCTGCTACATACAGTATATGTTTAAGTGTTACCAAGTTGTTCTGCACTTCTGCTTCACATAGTACAGGTTTAATGTTATCAATCTGTTCTGTACTCTTGCTACATACAGAAATAGTTTAATGGTATCAGTCTGTTCTGTACTCCTGCTACATACAGTACAGGTTTAATGTTATTGATCTGTTCTGTACTCCTGCTACATACAGTACTGGTTTAATGTTATCGATCGGCTCTGTACTCCTGCTTCACACAGTACAGGTTTAATGTTATCAATTTGTTCTATACTCCTGCTACATACAGTGCAGGTATAATGTTATTGATCTGATCAGTACTACTGCTACATACATTGTAGGTTTAAGTGTTCCCAAGATATTCTGCACACCTGCTTCACATAGTACTGGCTTAATGTTATCAATCTGTTCTGTACTCCTGCTACATACAGTACATGTTTAATGTTATCAGTCTGTTCTGTACTCCTGCTAGATACAGTTCAGGTTTAATGTTATCAATCTGTTCTGTACTCCTGCTACACACATACATACAGGTTTAAGTGTTACCAAGTTATTCTGCACCCTTGCTTCACATAGTACTGGCTTAATGTTATCAATCTGTTCTGTGCTCCTGCTACATACAGTACATGTTTAATGTTATCAGTCTGTTCTGTACTCCTGCTACATACATACAGGTTTAATGTTATCGAACTGTTCTGTACTCCTGTTACATACAGTACAGGTTTAATGTCATCAGTCTGTTCTGTACTCTTGCTACATACAGTACAGGTTTAAGTGTTACCAAGTTGTTCTCCACTTCTGCTTCACATAGTACAGGTTTAATGTTATCAGTCTGTTCTGTACTCCTGCTACATCCTGTACAGGTTAAATGTTATCAGTCATTTCTGTACTCCTGTTACATACAGTACAGGTTTAATGTTATCAGTCTGTTCTGTACTCCTGCTACATGCAGTACAGGTTTAAGGTTATCGATCTGTTCTGTAATCCTGCTACATACAGTTCAGGTTTAATGTTATCAGTTTGTTCTGTGCTCCTGCTACATACAGTACAGGTTTAATGTTATCAATCTGGTCTGTACTCCTACTGCATACAGTACAGGTTTAAGTGTTACCAAGTTGTTCTGCACACCTGCTTCACATAGTACAGGTTTAATGTTATAAATCTGTTCTGTACTCCTGCTACATACAGTACATGTTTAAAGTTATCAGTCTGTTCTGTACTCCTGCTAAATACAGTACAGGTTTAATGTTATCAGTCTGTTTTGTACTCCTGCTACATACAGTACAGGTTCTATTCTTACCAACTGGTTCTGCACCTCTGCTTCACATAGTAAGGGCTTGATGTTATAAATTTGCTCTGTATTCCTGCTACATACAATGCAGGTTTAATGTTATCAGTCTGTTCTGTACTCCTGCTACATACAGAACAGGTTTAATTTTATCAATGTATTCTGTACTCCTGCTACATACAGTACAGGTTTAACGTTATCGATCTGTTATGTACTCCTGCTACATACAGTACATGTTTTAGTGTTACCAAGTTGTTCTTCTGTCCTGCTTCACATAGTACAGGTTTAAAGTTATCAATTAGTTCTGTACTCCTGTTACATACAGTACAGGTTTAATGTTATCGATCTGTTCTGTACTCCTGCTACATACAGTACAGGTTTAATGTTATTGATCTGGTCTGTACTACTGCTGTATACAGTGTAGGTTTAAGTGTTACCAAGTTATTCTGCACACCTGCTTCACATAGTACTGGCTTAATGTTATCAATCTGTTCTGTACTTCTGCTACATTCAGTACATGTTTAATGTTATCAGTCTGTTCTGTACTCCTGCTTCATACAATATAGGTTTAATGTTATCAGCCTGTTCTGTACTCCTGCCACATACAGTACAGGTTTAATGTTATCGATCTGTTCTGTACTCCTGTTGCATACAGTACAGGTTTAAGGTCTTACCTCAGCAATAGGCAACAGGCAGTTCTCTGGGAAAATTAAATTTCTTACTTGTTACCTGTCACCATCGGTGCCCCTCAGGGTTCCATTCTTGGACCACTTCTTTTCTCTTTATTCATTAATGATCTCCATATAGCAATTCCTCAAGCGGCCTGCATACAATATGCAGATGACTCCACCCTTATTTGCTCAGCTTCCTCTCCAACTGAACTTTCTTGCCTTACTCAAAACATCTTCAACACAGTAGAAACATGGTTTACCAAACGTTACCTCCTACTTAATGTGAAAAAAACTAAACTCCTTCTCTTTACTCCTACTACTAGGTCCTCCCCCTTAGACTTCACAATCTCTTCAAATTATCCACTGTCATCTCACCTGACTATACTACCAATCTTTTAGGAATAACCATTGAAAATAATCTCTCTTTTGATCAACATATTAACAACACCATTAAAATAGTCAACAGAACAATAGGATCCTTATATAGAATTAAGTCTTTCTTAACCACATCAGCTAGAGCCAAGATCGCTCTTTCCCATCCAATCTCAACTCTTCTGTATGCCTCACCTATTTTTACAAACCTTAAGAAAACTAACCTTAACACACTAGCAACTTCCTACAATAATATTGCCAGATTCGCTACTGGAAATTCCTTTAGAACTCACCACTGTTCTAACCTGATGCAACTAGACTGGCTGGAATTTCAAAACTATCTGTTAATCCCCCAACTCACTATTACCCACAAAATACTGTACCAACCCAATAATACCCCTATACTCTCAAAACTCTTAATCCATATAATAATCTCAACTCCCTTCGCTCTTCTAGTAAACTCATTGCCAGCTTAACAGTCTAATAACACAGCTGGTGACTCTCTATTTACAAATATAGCAGGAAGGAACTGGAATCTGCTACCTTGTGATATAACACTAACTACATTCAAACAAAAGCTCAAGAATCACCTCCAAAGACACTGGCTATGTCCTTGTAGTAAACCTGACTAATCAACACCTATACCCTGTCTTTCTCCTTTTCTACCTTCTTCCTAACATTTAATAATTAGTCTTGTATCTACGACTATCACTAAACCAAACTATACTCAATGTATTGCTTAAATCCCTCAATTCTGATGTAAATTATTGTACTTAACTCTTACTAGAGTGCAGCTATTTCACCTTTTTAAGCAAGATTATGTTCTATGTTAACTTTCTGAAGTGTCTTTGATCTCAGAAATGTTATACTGTATCATATGGTTTTTAATCCTTTTTTTTACCATGTAATGATATTTTTTTTTGTATATGTTTTTGTTTGTATTTGTGTGGAGCTTTTCTACCTGGACCTCTACTGAAAATGGATATATATCCAGCTAGACTAGCCCGGTTAACAAATTTAAAATAAATAAATAAATAAAATAAATAAATGTCATCAGTCTGTTCTGTACCCCTGCTACATACAGTACAGGTTTAATGTTATTGATGTGTTCTGTACTCCTGCTACATGCTGTACAGGTTTAATGTTATCAATCGTTTCTGTACTCCTGCTACATACAGTACAGGTTTAATGTTATCAGTCTGTTCTGTACTCCTGCTACATACAGTACAGGTTTAAGGTTATCGATCTGTTCTGTACTCCTGCTACATACAGTTCAGGTTTAATGTTATCAGTTTGTTCTGTGTTCCTGCTACATACAGTACAGGTTTAATGTTATTGATCTGTTCTATACTCCTGCTACATACAGTACATGTTTAAGTGTTACCAAGTTGTTCTGCACACCTGCTTCACATAGTACAGGTTTAATGTTATCAATCTGTTCTGTACTCTTGCTACATACAGAAAAGGTTTAATGGTATCAGTCTGTTCTGTACTCCTGCTACATACAGTACAGGTTTAATGTTATCAGTCTGTTCTGTACTCCTGCTACATGCAGTACAGGTTTAAGGTTATTGATCTGTTCTGTACTCCTGCTACATACAGTTCAGGTTTAATGTTATCAGTTTGTTCTGTACTCCTGCTACATACAGTAGAGGTTTAAGTGTTACCAACTTGTTCTCCACTCCTGCTTCACATAGTACAGGTTTAATGTTATCAATCTGTTCTGTACTCCTGCTACATACAGTACTTGTTTAATGTTATCAGTCTGTTCTGTACTCCTGCTATATACAGAACAGGTTTAATGTTATCAATGTGTTCTGTACTCCTGCTACATACAGTACAGGTTTAATGTTATCAATCTGTTCTGTACTCCTGCTACATACAGTACAGGTTTAACGTTATCGATCTTGTTGTTGAAAGCAAGGTGAGATAAGCCCAATGCCAATAAGGAGATGAAGAGCAGGCTCCAAAACAAACTATTAGGTACCAACCAATTCCAAAACGCCACCACACGAACTGTGTAACAAAAACTGCTTTATTGACCTAGGTTTCGTCCTTCCGAACTTCTTCAGAATACATACTATCATTGTAACTCACTCATTTTATACAGTGTTAATTATTCAATAATCACTTAATTAATAGCCTAATTTCCCGCCATAAATTTCTTAAAAAGGAAATGGCATTTTGTTAAAAAATTCATCATGTTTGAATACACAACTAAATCATACATTCCTACTACGTATAAACATATATTTAAATAATAATGCCTTATTACACTTAAAAACTTCTCGTAAAGTATCCAAATAATCCATTAATAAATTTTTGTTAAAAACTACTATTATTATAAATACATATATAATACCATTGTTAATAAATAATATATCTAAGATATATCAACAATGATTTATGCATGTACAATTATAAATCTTCCACTATAACTCATTAATTATTAGATATTCTTTGTGCATATTTTATATACAATGATACATAATAAATTTTAATGAAAATATACCATTAATATGCATAATCATAACCAATATGCTGAATCATATTATATTGGGATATGTAATGTATACAATTGTTATTTAAATGCAAATGATGTATATATATTTTATTTACATTTAGTATGCAATCTAATAGTTCTTTAATCAATTGTGTTAATATACAATACTATAAATTGTTCTAAGTTGTAATTTGATCATATTATGTATTAATAAATATATTAAATGTAAATGATATAAATTAGTGTTTTATATAATGCCATATATCATTTGTTGTATATTCTATTCAGTTTTAATAATGGCATAATGGTCATATATTCATTTATAGCCGGAGGTATACATGAATTAAGTTGTATTTGCCATTTAAGTTCCTCCATGTCTAAATGATACATAGTTGTCCTTCCTTGTAAATCCTGTTTTATTTGATTTATAACAATAAATTTGAATTTATGATCATTATATTCTATAATATGTCTTGCTAATGCGTTACTATTTTTATGATGTTGTATATCTAATAAATGTTCTTTGATTCGTTCTCTAAATTTCCTCTTAGTTTTTCCCACGTAAAAAGCTTTACATTGTTGACATAAGGCTATATATACTAGATTTATTGTATGACAATTATAATGTCCATTTATCCTAATATTACATTCATTTATCCTAATGTTAGTACCTGTTTCTTGAATATAACTACATGTACTACATGTCCCACATTTAAAATTTCCTTCTTTTGCACTTGTGTATTTTTCAATATTTCTTTTGTTTTCTAATATATTTTTAAAAGAAGGACTTTTCTTATATACAAATTGTATTATTCCGTTGAACATTTGTCTCCCTATTTTATCATTGATAAAAAAGTCCCAATTTCTCTTAATGATATATTCTATATCTTTGGAACAATCATCAAATTTAATAATATATAATGGGATATTATTGTGACCATCTTTATCCATTACATCTTCATTATTGATTGATTTTTGTTCAACGAACCTGTTTTAGAATTGCTGTATATATTCCATTTTTCTTTTATTTGTTACTTCATTAAATATTTTGACACAAAATTGTTCTGGGTATCCCTATTCATAAATAATTGCATAATATATTTCATTTCTTCTACAAAATCTACTTCTTCACTGACCATCCTGGCCGCCCTGACCATCTGCCCCTTAACTATGGCTTTTTTCTGATGGCCAGGGTGCCAGCTGTTATAGTGCAAGTACGCATTTGAAAAAGTAGGTTTTCTATGTATTTGTGTTTTCAAAATATTTGTTTCTTTGTCATGTGTTATATCTACATCCAGGTAGTTAATTTTAGTTTCTTGGACATTATAAGTAAATTTCAAAAACTTTACTGTATGATTAATGTATTCTAAGAATTTTTCCAATATATTATTTTCTTTGTTTTTATTTATGTCTTGGTCCCATATGATAAAAATATTGTCCAAATATCTAGTATACATAATTAGATGATCACGAAATTCTGTTGTAAATAAATAATTATGTTCCCAATAACTCATGATTAAGTTTGCGTACATGGGGGCACAAGGTGCCCCCATGGCTACCCCACTTATTTGTTGGAAATAACTACCTTCAAAATATATATAATTATTATTAAGTACCATTTCCATTAGATTTATTAATACATTAATCTGATCTTGTTCATAGAGTTGTGTCACAAATAGTTGTTCTTCCAGCCATAAAAGGCCTACATCATGAGGAATTGTAGTAAATAGATTCACAACATCTATTGTGATGAAAACATATTCTCTCTTCATATTAATTTTATTTAGTCTACTCAAAAAATCCCATGAATCTTTAGTTATGTAACTAAAACATTTCATACTTTCCTTAAAAAAATGATCCAAGTATGTACTTATATTGCATGTGACACTTCTATGTCCATCTACTATGGGCCTAAATTCCAAATTATCAAGGCCTTTGTGTATTTTTGGTATTCCGAAGATACCACTGATAACTGGATGTTCATTTCGTAAGAAATCATATTCTTTTTCAGTGATACCCCCTTGGTATAACATGTCTTCTAACATTGTTCCAATTCTTTTATAAGCTATATGTACTTGATTTCTACTTATTTCTGCATATGTATTGCTCATTAACATGTTAGTCATATATAAGCTGTAATCATTATAATCCAATATGACTATACCATTACCTTTATCAGGCCTCATAATTCTTAATGTTGGATCATTTTTTATATCTTTAAGTAATTGTTGTTCAGTTATTGTAATGTTAACATGTTTATTATATTTGTATTTCTTATAAAATGTTCTTATATCATATTCACTTCTTCTTTCAAAATACATAATTTCTTCATTCATGGGTGGATTGAATAAACTTGGTTTCGTGAACATCTTATCTGGCACAATTTGACTTTCTATATTGTTGTTAAAATATGCTTTAAGATTCAATTTTCTCGAAAATAACTTTAGATCTAATATAGATTCTACCATGTTGCCTTTTATACATGGGACATAACTAAGTCCTTTTGAAAACAAATCAGCATGTTCTACTGTTATATCCTTGGATGAATAATTATATATTTTATAATCTTTCTTTGTATTCAATATGACATGTGGATTGCTTAAAAAATGCTCATTATGTTCTACTACTAAATCTATATTCGAACATACTTCTGTATTAACACCTTGTGATTGCATACTATTGTCATTCTCAGTTATATAATTATCTGGATTGTAATCTATGTAAAAATTAACTGAATAACTATGATCACTTGAACATTCTGGTTCATACACTTCTCCATTTTTAGCATTATATACATCATTTTTTATCCCATCTTCGGCATACTGATATGTGCTTAATTCTAATAATATATTATCATTCTCATGATCATTTTCATCTTGAAACAGTTGAATATTTGAATGACAATAATTACTATTACCATGCATGCTACTGTAATCATTTATCACATCCATATTAAGAATATGCACATCGGAAGAAGTCGTAGGAATATCATATTGATCCTGTTTACAAGGAAACAAAACATTTGTATATGTACGGGGCTTACTCACAATGGGGTGATGATATTCCGTACATTCCAATGTAGAAAGTACATAAGGTTCTGGATGAAGGAGCAATTGTGTCCGTACTCCCCCTGTTCCACCAGTTGTATGGATTACATTCTCCGTTTTTTGCCCGCAGTAAGTCCCAAAAAAGTCTGTTTAGGTTTGGTGCCTGTTTTGTGAAATTCTTGTTGGTTATTCATTTCCTGATGGTTCCTTAAACGATCCGAACGCCTTACGCCTTCTTCCGTACTCTCCTCGCCTTCTGTATAGTTGTTGTCGTCATCTCCCTCAAACGGCGGATTGACTTCATCAGTTGCGGCCAATTTGTGCTGTTGTTGAGCGTTGCTATGGTTTTTATTATTTGAATTAGACGATTTAGGATATGTTTGATGTTTAGTATATCTTTGAAGGTCCCGTTGGATTTTGTAACATTTCTTCTGAAAAATATTGTCACAGCATGTTGATACATCTGAAATGATGTGTGTATATTGATCGTAAACATGCTCAAACAAAAGGTCCTTGGATATGTTACAATTTAATTCTTCTAATTCAGTAAATAATGCTGATATTTTGATATCATTGTATTTAACTATGATTTCCATCAAACGAATGCCACAGTTGTCAAAAAATGCATGTAAGTCATTAAGCATATTCTCATGATGTTCACAGCCATTTGGATACCTCCATAGCCGTAGACCTTTGGGAATAATTCCCAATTCAATGTTCCGCAACAGGTAACTGTTTTCTAATTGTGTCCGTTTTAGTTTAAACAGTTTCTTCTCAAATATTTTAAGCATATCTTGCATTGGTTGTATATTATGCATGGTTTCTACTGTGTTGATTTGTTTAGTAGAACCATTTGAAAAATTATACTTGTTATTTTTCCAGCTGCTTAAATCTTTTACAGATTGTTCTTTATTACCAATTTCAAAATTACCTTGAATATGGGAATTAGGTGGCGTTGGTTGTGTCAGTGGGAACCCCAAACTGTTCCCTACTTGCGTGGAATTCACCGTATCTCTGGTAAGCAATTGCTGGATAAGACCCGAATGTTCTTGTAAAGTTGCTTGGATATGCTGCAACATACTCCCGACATCAACCGGACCACTCTTGCTCGCCATAAAACCAATAACCAAAACTGAACTGCAACTTGTTGTTGAAAGCAAGGTGAGATAAGCCCAATGCCAATAAGGAGATGAAGAACAGGCTCCAAAACAAACTATTAGGTACCAACCAATTCCAAAACGCCACCACACGAACTGTGTAACAAAAACTGCTTTATTGACCTAGGTTTCGTCCTTCCGAACTTCTTCAGAATAAATACTATCATTGTAACTCACTCATTTTATACAGTGTTAATTATTCAATAATCACTTAATTAATAGCCTAATTTCCCGCCATAAATTTCTTAAAAAGGAAATGGCATTTTGTTAAAAAATTCATCATGTTTGAATACACAACTAAATCATACATTCCTACTACGTATAAACATATATTTAAATAATAATGCCTTATTACACTTAAAAACTTCTCGTAAAGTATCCAAATAATCCATTAATAAATTTTTGTTAAAAACTACTATTATTATAAATACATATATAATACCATTGTTAATAAATAATATATCTAAGATATATCAACAGTGATTTATGCATGTACAATTATAAATCTTCCACTATAACTCATTAATTATTAGATATTCTTTGTGCATATTTTATATACAATGATACATAATAAATTTTAATGAAAATATACCATTAATATGCATAATCATAACCAATATGCTGAATCATATTATATTGGGATATGTAATGTATACAATTGTTATTTAAATGCAAATGATGTATATATATTTTATTTACATTTAGTATGCAATCTAATAGTTCTTTAATCAATTGTGTTAATATACAATACTATAAATTGTTCTAAGTTGTAATTTGATCATATTATGTATTAATAAATATATTAAATGTAAATGATATAAATTAGTGTTTTATATAATGCCATATATCATTTGTTGTATATTCTATTCAGTTTTAATAATGGCATAATGGTCATATATTCATTTATACCCGGAGGTATACATGAATTAAGTTGTATTTGCCATTTAAGTTCCTCCATGTCTAAATGATACATAGTTGTCCTTCCTTGTAAATCCTGTTTTATTTGATTTATAACAATAAATTTGAATTTATGATCATTATATTCTATAATATGTCTTGCTAATGCGTTACTATTTTTATGATGTTGTATATCTAATAAATGTTCTTTGATTCGTTCTCTAAATTTCCTCTTAGTTTTTCCCACGTAAAAAGCTTTACATTGTTGACATAAGGCTATATATACTAGATTTATTGTATGACAATTATAATGTCCATTTATCCTAATATTACATTCATTTATCCTAATGTTAGTACCTGTTTCTTGAATATAACTACATGTACTACATGTCCCACATTTAAAATTTCCTTCTTTTGCACTTGTGTATTTTTCAATATTTCTTTTGTTTTCTAATATATTTTTAAAATATATTACCAAGTTGTTCTCCACTCCTGCTTCACATAGTACAGGTTTAATGTTATCAATCTGTTCTGTACTCCTGCTACATACAGTACTTGTTTAATGTTATCAGTCTGTTCTGTACTCCTGCTATATACAGAACAGGTTTAATGTTATCAATGTGTTCTGTACTCCTGCTACATACAGTACAGGTTTAATGTTATCAATCTGTTCTGTACTCCTGCTACATACAGTACAGGTTTAATGTTATCGATCTGTTCTGTACTCCTGCTACATACAGTACAGGTTTAATGTTATCAATCTGTTCTGTACTCCTGCTACATACAGTATAGGTTTAATGTTATTGATCTGTTCTGTACTGCTGCTACATACTGTACAGGTTTAATGTTATCAATCTGTTCTGTACTTTTGCTACATACAGTACAGGTTTAATGTTATCGATCTGTTCTGTATTCCTGCTACATACAGTACAGGTTTAATGTTATCGATCTGTTCTGTACTCCTGCTACATACAGTACAGATTTAAGTGTTACCACTTTGTATTTCTCTCTTGCTTCACATAATACAGGTTTAATGTTATCGATCTGTTCTATACTCCTGCTACATACAGTACATGTTTAAGTGTTAGCAAGTTGTTCTGCACACCTGCTTCACATAGTACAGGTTTAATGTTATCAATCTGTTCTGTACTCTTGCTACATAGAGAAAAGGTTTAATGGTATCAGTCTGTTCTATACTCCTGCTACAGACAGTGCAGGTTTAATGTTATCAGTCTGTTCTGTACTCCTGCCGCATACAGTACAGGTTTAAGGTTATCGATCTATTCTGTACTCCTGCTACATACAGCTCAGGTTTAATGTTATCAGTCTGTTTTATACTCCTGCTACATACAGTCCAGGTTCAATTCTTAGCAAGTGGTTCTGCACCTCTGCTTCTCATAGTAAGGGTTTGATGTTATCAATTTGCTCTGTATTCCTGCTACATACAGTACAGATTTAATGTTATCAGTCTGTTCTGTACTCCTGCTACATACAGAACAAGTTTAATGTTATCAATGTGTTCTGTATTCCTGCTACATACAGCACAGGTTTAACGTTATCGATCTGTTTGTACTCCTGCTACATACAGTACATGTTTTAGTGTTACCAAGTTGTTCTTCTGTCCTGCTTTACATAGTACAGGTTTAAAGTTATCAATCAGTTCTGTACTCCTGCTACATACAGTACAGGTTTAATGTTATCAATCTGTTCTGTACTCCTGCTACATACAGTACAGGTTTAATGTTATTGATCTGGTCTGTACTACTGCTACATACAGTGTAGGTTTAAGTGTTACCAAGTTATTCTGCACACCTGCTTCACATAGTACTGGCTTAATGTTATCAATCTGTTCTATACTCATGTTACATACAGTACATATTTAATGTTATCAGCCTGTTCTGTACTCCTCCTTCATACAGTATAGGTTTAAAGTTATCAGTCTGTTCTGTACTCCTGCCACATACAGTACAGGTTTAATGTTATCGATCTGTTCTGTACTCCTGTTACATACAGTACAGGTTTAATGTCATCAGTCTGTTCTGTACCCCTGCTACATACAGTACAGGTTTAATGTTATTGATGTGTTCTGTACTCCTGCTACATGCTGTACAGGTTTAATGTTATCAATTGTTTCTGTACTCCTGCTACATACAGTACAGGTTTAATGTTATCAGTCTGTTCTGTACTCCTGCTACATGCAGTACAGGTTTAAAGTTATCAATCTGGTCTGTACTCCTGCTACATATAGTTCAGGTTTAATGTTATCAGTTTGTTCTGTGCTCCTGCTACATACAGTACAGGTTTAATGTTATCGATCTGGTCTGTACTCCTACTACATACAGTACAGGGTTAAGTGTTACCAAGTTTTATTGCACATCTGCTTCACATACTACATGTTTAAAGTTATCACTCTGTTCTGTACTCCTGCTAAATACAGTATAGGTTTAATGTTATCAGTCTGTTCTGTACTCCTACTACATACAGTACAGGTTCAATTGTTACCAAGTGGTTCTGCACCTGTGCTTCACTTAGTAACGGTTTGATGTTATCAATCTTCTCTATACACCTGCTACATACAGTACAGGTTTAATGGTATCAGTCTGTTCTGTACTACTGCTCCATATAGAACAGGTTTAATCTTATCAATGTGTTCTGTACTCCTGCTACATGCAGTACAGGTTTAACGTTATCGATCTGATCTGTACTCCTGCTACATACAGTACAGATTTAAGTGTTACCACTTTGTATTTCTCTCTTGCTTCACATAGTACAGGTTTAATGTTATCAATCAGTTCTGTACTCCTGCTACATACATTACAGGTTTAATGTTATCGATCTGTTCTGTACTCCTGCTACATACAGTACATGCTTAAGTGTTACCAAGTTGTTCTACACACCTGCTTCACATAGTACAGGTTTAATGTTATCAATCTGTTCTGTACTCTTGCTACATACAGAAAAGGTTTAATGGTATCAGTCTGTTCTGTACTCCTGCTACAGACAGTGCAGGTTTCATGTTATCAGTCTGTTCTGTACTCCTGCTACATGCAGTACAGGTTTAAGGTTATTGATCTGTTCTGTACTCCTGCTACATACAGTTCAGGTTTAATGTTATCAGTTTATTCTGTGTTCCTGCTACATGCAGTACAGGTTTAATGTTATCGATCTGTTCTGTACTCCTGCTACATACAGTACATGTTTAATGTTATCAGTCTGTTCTGTACTCCTGCTACATACAGTAGAGGTTTAATTGTTATCAAGTGGTTCTCCACTCCTGCTTCACATAGTACAGGTTTAATGTTATCAATCTGTTCTGTACTCCTGCTACATACAGTAGAGGTTTAAGTGTTACCAAGCTGTTTTCCACTCCTGCTTCACATAGTACAGGTTTAATGATATCAGTCTGTTCTGTACTCCTGCTACATATAGTAGAGGTTTAATTGTTACCAAGTTGTTCTCCACTCCTGCTTCACATAGTACAGGTTTAATGTTATCCATATGTTCTGTACTCCTGCTACGTACAGTACTTGTTTAATGTTTTCAGTCTGCTCTGTACTCCTGCTATATACAGAACAGGTTTAATGTTATCAATGTGTTCTGTACTCCTGCTACATACAGTACAGGTTTAATGTTATTATTCTGTTCTGTACTCCTGCTACATGCAGTTCAGGTTTAATGTTATCAGTTTGTTCTATACTCCTGCTACATACAGTAGAGGTTTAATTGTTACCAAGTTGTTCTCCACTCCTGCTTCACATAGTACAGGTTTATTGTTATCAATCTATTCTGTACTCCTGCTACATACAGTACAGGTTTATTGTTATCAATGTGTTCTGTACCCCTGCTACATGCTGTACAGGTTTAATGTTATCAGTCGTTTCTGTACTCCTGCTACATACAGTACAGGTTTAATGTTATCGATCTGTTCTGTATTCCTGCTACATACAGTACAGGTTTAATGTTATTGATCTGTTCTGTACTGCGGCTACATATAATACAGGTTTAATGTTATCAATCTGTTCTGTACTCCTGCTACATACAGTACAGGTTTAATTTTGTACTCCTGCTACATACAGTACAGGTTTAATGTTATTGATCTGCTTTGTACTCCTACTACATACAGTGCAGGTTTAATGTTATCACTCTGTTCTGTACTCCTGCTATGTACAGTACGGGTTTAATGTTATTGATCTGTTCTGTACTCCTGCTACATACAGTAGAGGTTTAAGTGTTACCAAGTTGTTCTGTACTCCTGCTACATACAGTACAGGTTTAATTTTGTACTCCTGCTACATACAGTACAGGTTTAATGTTATTGATCTGTTCTGTACTACTGCTACATACAGTGTAGGTTTAAGTGTTAATAAGTTATTCTGCACACCTGCTTCACATAGTACTGGCTTAATGTTATCAATCTGTTCTGTACTCCTGCAAAATACAGTACATGTTTAATGTTATCAGTCTGTTCTGTACTCCTGCTACATACAGTACAGGTTTAATGTTACCAGTCTGTTCTGTACTCCTGCCACATACAGTACAGGTTTAATGTTATCGATCTGTTCTGTACTCCTGTTACATATAGTACAGGTTTAATGTCATCAGTCTGTTCTGTACTCTTGCTACATACAGTACAGATTTAAGTGTTACCAAGTTGTTCTCCACTTCTTCTTCACATAGTACAGGTTTAATGTTATCAGTCTGTTCTGTACCCCTGCTACATACAGTACAGGTTTAATGTTATTGATGTGTTCTGTACTCCTGCTACATGCTGTACAGGTTTAATGTTATCAATCATTTCTGTACTCCTGCTACATACAGTAGAGTCTTAATGTTATCAGTCTGTTCTGTACTCCTGCTACATGCAGTACAGGTTTAAAGTTATCGATCTGTCCTGTACTCCTGCTACATACAGTTCAGGTTTAATGTTATCAGTTTGTTCTGTGCTCCTGCTACATACAGTACAGGTTTAATGTTATCGATCTGGTCTGTACTCCTACTACATACAGTACAGGTTTAAGTGTTACCAAGTTTTATTGCACACCTCCTTCACATAGTACAGGTTTAACGTTATCAATCTGTTCTGTACTCCTGCTACATACAGTACAGGTTCAATTGTTACCAAGTGGTTCTGCACCTGTGCTTCACTTAGTAAAGGTTTGATGTTATCAATCTGCTCTATACTCCTGCTACATACAGTACAGGTTTAATGGTATCAGTCTGTTCTGTACTACTGCTACATACAGAACATGTTTAATGTTATCAATGTGTTCTGTACTCCTTCTACATGCAGTACAGGTTTAACATTATCAATCTGTTCTGTTCTCCTGCTACATACAGTACAGATTTAAGTGTTACCACTTTGTTCTTCTCTCTTGCTTCACATAGTACAGGTTTAATATTATCGATCTGTTCTGTACTCCTGCTACATACCATACAGGTTTAATGTTATCGATCTGTTCTATACTCCTGCTACATACAGTACATGTTTAAGTGTTACCAAGTTGTTCTGCACACCTGCGTCACATAGTACTGGTGTAATGTTATCAATCTGTTCTGCACTCTTGCTACATAGAGAAAAGGTTTAATGGTATCAGTCTGTTCTGTACTCCTGCTACATACAGTAGAGGTTTAAGTGTTACCAAGTTGTTCTCCACTCCTGCTTCACATAGTACAGGTTTAATGTTATCAGTCTGTTCTGTACTCCTGCTACATACAGTAGAGGTTTAAGTGTTACCAAGTTGTTCTCCACTCCTGCTTCACATAGTACAGGTTTAATGTTATCAATCTGTTCTGTACTCCTGCTACATACAGTACTTGTTTAATGTTATCAGTCTGTTCTGTACTCCTGCTATATACAGAACAGGTTTAATGTTATCAATGTGTTCTGTACTCCTGCTACATACAGTACAGGTTTAATGTTATCAGTCTGTTCTGTACTCCTGCTACATACAGTACAGGTTTAATGTTATCAGTCTGTTCTGTACTCCTGCTACATACAGTACAGGTTTAATGCTATCAGCTTGTTCTGTACTGCTACTACATACTGTACAGGTTTAATGTTATCAATCTGTTCTGTACTCCTGCTACATACAGTACAGGTTTAATGTTATCGATCTGTTCTGTATTCCTGCTACATACAGTACAGGTTTAATGTTATTGATCTGTTCTGTACTGCTGCTACATATAATACAGGTTTAATGTTATTGATCTGTTCTGTACTCCTGCTACATACAGTACAGGTTTAATGTTATTGATCTGTTCTGTACTACTTCTATATACAGTAGAGGTTTAAATGTTACCAAGTTCTGCACTCCTGCTTCACATCGTACATGTTTAATGTTATCAGTTTGTTGTGTACTCCCGCTACATACAGTACAGGTTTAATGTTATCAATCTGGTCTGTACTACTGCTACGTACAATGTAGGTTTAAATGTTACCAAGTTGTTCTGCACATCTGCTTCACATAGTACTGGCTTAATGTTATCAATCTGTTCTGTACTCCTTCTACATACAGTACATTTTTAATGTTATCAGTCTGTTCTGTACTCCTGCTACATACAGTACTGGTTTAATGTTATCAGTCTCTTCTGTACTCCTGCCACATACAGTACAGGTTTAATGTCATCAATCTGTTTTATACTCCTGCTACATACAGTATATGTTTAAGTGTTACCAAGTTGTTCTCCACTTCTGCTTCACATAGTACAGGTTTAATGTTATCAGTCTGTTCTGTACCCCTGCTACATACAGTACAGGTTTAATGTTATTGATGTGTTCTGTACTCCTGCTACATGCTGTACAGGTTTAATGTTATCAATCATTTCTGTACTCCTGTTACATACAGTACAGGTTTAATGTTATCAGTCTGTTCTGTACTCCTGCTACATGCAGTACAGGTTTAAGGTTATCGATCTGTTCTGTACTCCTGCTACATACAGTTCAGGTTTAATGTTATCAGTTTGTTCTGTGCTCCTGCTACATACAGTACAGATTTAATGTCATAAATCTGGTCTGTACTCCTCCTATATACAGTACAGGATTAATGTTATTGATCAGTTCTGTACTGCTGCTACATACAATACAGGATTAATGTTATCGATCTGTTCTGTACTCCTGCTACATACAGTGCAGGTTTAATGTTATTGATCTGTTCTGTACTCCTGCTACATATGGTAGAGTTTTAATGTTAACGATCTGCTTTGTACTCCAGCTACATACAGTACAGGTTTAATGTTATCAATCTGTTTTGTACTCCTGCTACATACAGTACAGGTTTAATTTTATTGACCTGTTCTGTACTCCTGCTACATACAGTAGAGGTTTACATGTTACCAAGTTGTTCTGCACTCCTGCTTCACCCAGTACAGGTTTAATGTTATCAAGTTTGTTCTGTACTCCTGCTACATACAGTACAGGTTTAATGTTATTGATCTGGTCTGTACTACTGCTACATACAGTGTAAGTTTAAGTGTTACCAAGTTATTCTGTACACCTGCTTCACGTAGTACTGGCTTAATGTTATCAATCTGTTCTGTACTCCTGCTACATACAGTACAGGTTTAATGTTACCAGTCTGTTCTGTACTCCTGCCACATACAGTACAGGTTTAATGTTAACGATCTGTTCTGTACTTCTGTTACATATAGTACAGTTTTAATGTCATCAGTCTGTTATGTACTCCTGCTACATAGAGTACAGGTTTAAGTATTACCAAGATGTTCTCCACTTCTGCTTCACATAGTACATGTTTAAAGTTATCAGTCTGTTCTGTACACCTGCAACATACAGTACAGTTTTAATGTTATTGATGTGGTCTGTACTCCTGCTACATGCTGTACAGGTTTAATGTTATCAATTGTTTCTGTACTCCTGCTACATGCTGTACAGGCTTAATATTATCAGTCTGTTCTCTACTCCTACTACGTGCAGTACAGGTTTAAGGTTATCGATCTGTCCTGTACTCCTGCTACATACAGTTCAGGTTTAATGTTATCAGTTTGTTCTGTGCTCCTGCTACATACAGTACAGGTTTAATGTTATCAATCTGGTCTGTACTCCTACTACATACAGTACAGGTTTAAGTGTTACCAAGTTGTTCTGCACACCTGCTTCACATAGTACAGGTTTAATGTTATCAATCTGTTCTGTACTCCTGCTACATACAGTACATGTTTAAAGTTATCAGTCTGTTCTGTACTCCTGCTACATACAGTACAGGTTCAATTGTTACCAAGTGGTTCTGCACCTCTGCTTCACATAGTAAAGCTTTGATGTTATCAATCTGCTCTGTACTCCTGCTACATACAGTACAGGTTTAATGTTATCAGTCTGTTCTGTACTCCTGCTACATACAGAACAGGTTTAATGTTATCAATGTGTTCTGTACTCCTGCTACATACAGTACAGGTTTAACGTTATCGATCTGTTCTGTACTCCTGCTACATACAGTACAGGTTTAATGTTATCGATCTGTTCTGTACTCCTGATACATGCAGTACAGGTTTAATGTTATAGATCTGTTTGTACTCCTGCTACGTACAGTTCAGGTTTAATGTTTTCGAAATGTTCTGTACTCCTGCTACATACAGTTCAGGTTTAATGTTATCAATCTGTTCTGTACTTCTGCTACACACATACATGGTTTAAGTGTTACAAAGTTGTTCTCCACTCCTGCTTCACATAGTACAGGTTTAATGTTATTGATCTGTTCTGTACTCTTGCTACATACAGTACTTGTTTAATGTTATCGATCTGTTCTGTACTGCTGCTACATACAGAACAGGTTTCATGTTATCAATGTGTTCTGTCTCCTGCTACATACAGTACAGATTTAATGTTATCAATCTGTTCTGTACTCTTGCTACATACAGAAAAGATTTAATGGTATCAGTCTGTTCTGTACTCCTGCTACATGCAGTACAGGTTTAAGTTTAATGATCTGTTCTGTACTCCTGCTACATACAGTACATGTTTAATGTTATCAATCTGTCTGTACTACTGCTACATACAGTACAGGTTTAATGTTATCAATCATTTCTGTACTCTTGCTACATACAGAAAAGATTTAATGGTATCAGTCTATTCTGTACTCCTGCTACATGCAGTACAAGTTTAAGGTTATTGATCTGTTCTGTACTCGTGCTACATACCTTACATGTTTAATGTTATCAATCTGTTCTGTACTCCTGCTATATACAGAAGAGGTTTAATATTTCAATGTGTTCTGTACTCCTGCTACATACAGTACAGGTTTAATGTTATCAATCTGTTCTATACTCTTGCTACACACAGTACAGGTTTAATGTTATTGATGTGTTCTGTACTCTTGCTACATACAGAAAAGGTTTAATGGTATCAGTCTCTTCTGTACTGCTGCTACATACAATACAGGTTTAATGTTATCGATCTGTTCTGTCCTGCTGCTACATACTGTACAGATTTAATGTTATCAATCTGTTCTGTACTCCTGCTACATACAGAAAAATGTTTAATGGTATCAGTCTGTTCTGTACTCCTGCTACATACAGTACAGGTTTAATGCTATCAATCTGTTCTGTAGTCCTGCTACATACAGTACAGGTTTAAGTGTTATGAAGTTCTTCTGCATACTGGCTTCACATAGTACAGGTTTAATGTTATTAATCTGTTCTCTACTCTTGCTACATATAAAAATGGTTTAATGGTATCAGTCTGTTCTGTACTACTGCTACATACAGTACAGGTTTAAGGTTATCAGTCTGTTCTGCACTCCTGCTACATACAGTACAGGTTTAATGTTATCAGTCTGTTCTGTACTCCTGCTACATGCAGTACAGGTTTAATGTTATCAGTCTGTTCTGTACTCCTGCTACATGCAGTACAGTATTAAGGTTATTGATCTGTTCTGTACTCCACCTACATACAGTACAGGTTTAATGTTATCAGTTTGTTCTGTGCTCCTGCTACATACAGTACAGGTTTAATGTTATCGATCTGTTCTATACTCCTGCTACATACAGTACATGTTTAAGTGTTACCAAGTTGTTCTGCACACCTGCTTCACATAGTACAGGTTTAATGTTATCAATCTGTTCTGTACTCTTGCTACATACAGAAAATGTTTAATGGTATCAGTCTGTTCTGTACTCCTGCTACATGCAGAACAGGTTTAAGGTTATTGATCTGTTCTTTACTCCTGCTATATACAGTTCAGGTTTAATGTTATCAGTTTGTTCTGTACTCCTGCTACATACAGTACATGTTTAATGTTGTCGATCTGTTCTATATTTCTGCTGCATGCAGTACATGTTTAAGTGTGTTAGAAAAATATGTATTTGAACATGTATAAAGTGTTAGTTTAAAAGCAAATAGTATATAATGCATTTTATTCTATTTACAATATGGCAATAAGAATGATTTTACATGTAATTGCTTGAAGCTTTGGAGCTGCAGTGTATTTGAACTCTGACCCTGGCAGTAGCCAGCTCAGCAAGCTTATGTTTTTCACTAATGATTATCTGCTGGGTCAGGAAATTAAATGTATAAAGCATTGAAAATTCTTCTTCCTTCCTCTGAGATAATTGGCCTTGTGAATGTTATCAAAGATAAGACACAGCTGCTAAAGTAAAGTTGCAAGAACAAAGAAGTATATTACAAGACTGAACCAACTATTGTATTCGAGCAGGCCTGAAACCTTGAAGGAGTAACATTTTACAGAAAGACATTATAACTAACCAGGTGCTTTGCAAGGCTGTATTATTCCCATGGGAAAACTTTTAAAATGTATAACATCAGCTTTTTCTTATGAATAGAATATTGTAGACCATAGTGATGTAGGTGCCCTGTGACTAACCACATCAGTAAAGTGGGCACAGCTTGAATGTAAGACTATATAAAATTGTGTATTTCCTGCATCATGTCAGACAAAACTCTACTTGTATGTTTTTTGCCTCCTGGTGTACACTAGTAAACTTTTGCATCTGAGCCTCCTGTGTTGTTATCATTTGTTTTTATTTAACAGTTTGGTCCTCCTTGAACCGGAATTCCCTTGGTAAGCTGCAGATCAGAGTGCATCGGTGGTCGAATACTGCGCAGGAGAAGTTACCGAAACGGTTCTTCTTGAAACACAATGACCTCCAACTGAATTGTCGTTTTGAGAGGCTGGCCACTTTCTGATCTGCGGCCGAAGAATGGTCTCGAATTGGTCGACCCAGGATGCTCAGGTAGGAAGGTATTTGCCTTTTTTCTGTTTTAGATCAGGTACTAGGTTACAGTAAATGTTATTGTCAGAGATTTGTTATACAGATCAGGGACAAAAGGAAATTACTGTATATTTTGTCAGAGATCAGGGAAACAGAATAAGGTAGGCAGTTATTCTAGATAAACTGTGTAAGGAACTGAAATACCACATGGTGAAAAGGGTTACGTAACATTTTCTTTTAGAATGGGAAATCAGTGCACTAAAAAATCACGAGATCCGCCCCTAACTGATGACGCAAAATATACGCAATTACAACGGACTGATAATGTAAGGTATTATACAAAATGGGTTAATAAATACGGATTTGATGGTAAATTAAACAAGATTTCATTAGTTAAACTTTTAAAACAGCTTAAATCTGACGCAGAAGGTCAGGCAAAAAAACAACAGCGATTAGGCATTCCTCAGGCACACAGGTGGATTGAGGAAGTAAACCGAAGGGAACAGAAAACTAAAAATGCAAAAACATTATTTTTAGACAAAGAGGATAATAATACAGTAATAGCGACGGGCCCTCTCCCTCCGCCCCCTCCAATGCCTTTTTCAGGATATGAAGCAGGAGGACAAGCTGGTCCATCTTCACGTTATCCTGAAGTTACAAGAGCACTAAAACCATTTGTTAGAGATCCTATTGAAACTAGGTCCCGGACACGTAAAACACTTGGGGACACAGACTTATATCAAATAGGGAGAAACACACTAGAAGAGAGTGAGGAAGAAATCTGTCCACTAATCGAGGTACCAAATCCTCAGGCAGGACAGGAAGGGCAGGACCCAACTCTTCTAGTATATAGACCATGGACACCGGAAGATATTCGGAAAGCTACAGAGGGAATCCCTCATCCAAAAGTTAGTTACACAAAGTTTTTACAAGATTTGCAAGGTATGAGATTAAGTTACCACTTGAATGGGAAAGAAGTAGAAAAGGTAGTTAGGCAGATTGTGGGTCCAGACTGGCACATGATTTGTGGCACCTGGAATCCTCGTAATGCAGAGCTTAAACCACTCCCACATAGTGACGCAGAATTAGACAACAGAGTGAAAGGTCTTACAGACCGAATTTCTGAAAAATGGAAACCTAGAGCAGATTGGACTTGCATTAACCAATGCATACAAACAACAAGAGAATGAAACTGTAGATGGGTACTATGGTAGATTATTGGAATGTTTCAATAACCATTGTGGTATGGCTATTCCTGAAAATCAGATAAATGATACCTCGTATGAACAGCAACTGAAAAATGCATTTTTGAAAGGTTGCATTGCACCTATCAGTAGCTTTATTACAAAGCATATGATAGATCATCGAACAAGTAGGCTACAAGCCTTACTTGAATATGCCAGACATGCTGAAAGACACTTTAATAGTAAAAAGAAAAAGAAGACACAGGTCTTCACATCTGAAGACGGAGCAGAGGTCTTTGTAGTACAGTCAGGTAAAAAGGGTAAGAAAAATACCCAGGGAAATAGACAATCTGACAAAAGGTCAGAAGATTTTGAAGAGAGAAAAAAGAAAGGTGAGTGCTTTAAGTGCGGTAAGAAAGGACATTTAGCAAGGGATTGCAGGCTAAATAAAAAGGTGCCTACAGAAAGCAAGGGTGATGAGGACTGACTATATGATAGTGATGAAAATCAGAAATCATCAGGGAAGGAAAACAAACAAAGGGCAAACGTAAATGTAGTGGAAGGAACAGAGGAAGTGCAAGCAGATGTAGAGGATGAAGAAAGTGAAATTTTAGATTTGGCATTACTGAGCTTGGAGCTCTATTTGGCAGACACAAAACCGGAAGTTACACTTCTGGTGGAAGGAAGGGAAGTGAAATTCTTGTGTGACTCAGGAGCGTCACGAACTTTGATACACCCTTCAAAGTTACCAGAATATTCTGAATCACCTGACTATATATTAGTGAAAGCAGCAAATGGACAGCTATATAGGGAGCCACTCTCCCATGATATAGCAATAACTGACCCAGTCTCAGGTATGACTCAGAAAAGTAAAATTGTAGTTTCTGCAAAATGTCCAGTAAACTTACTGGGAAGAGATCTTATGCAGATATTTGGCATAGCGGTAGTTCCCACTATGCAGGGTATGGAGGCACAAAGACAAATGGATACTTTCATGGTGCGACCGGAGGGTGAGACTTTTTACTGGTACAGCCAGGACCTAGTTACGACTAGTCCAGGGGCAGTAACCGAGGAACTGATGAATGTAGCCATCAGTAAGGCCCCCTCCCTTGACACTGACCAACAGCATTTGTTACATTGTACTCTATACTACTGTAGCATGCCAGGACCTGATAAAGAATATGAGCAAGAGTTGTTCAAAAATGCTGCTAACAGATTAGTATTACGAAGCTTGTATTGGGATACTGAGGGAAACAGTGTGGTAAGCTGTTCACTACCTCAGGAATTCATGACACTGTACAAATCTAATAGACTACCACATGTCAGCTTGACAAAGAATAAGGATGTGAGATGGGCAGACTTAGGAGAAAAAGTAACAAGATGGGAAAAACAAACTGATTTAGAATTATCAGAACAGGGAATACAAAAACAGAAATTGAATTGGCTAACACAGACACATCCAGCTGTACACTTACAAACTAGTGAAGACAGCTGATTAGCATTCTTATTAGAAGAAGAAGAAAAAGCCTTGTGTGACATACCAGATATTCTTTGGTCAACAGGTAAATCAGATGTAGGACTTATTCAAACAGCAGGACCAGTAACTATTACACCAAAATCAGCATTTAGACCACAGAAAAGACAATACCCCTTGAGGAAAGATGCAGAGCAAGGAATCAAGCCTATAATAGCAGCATTACTCAAGAAAGGAGTACTGGTAGAATCTCTTGATTCACCATGTAACACCCCTCTATTTCCTGTTAAAAAAGCAAACGAGGAATGGCGGATGGTACAGGATTTACAAGCTGTAAACAATGCAATAATACCCAGAGCACCTACGGTGCCAGACCCACACACCTTGTTGAATGATTTGAAACTACAACAGAAATATTTTACTGTGGTAGATATAAGCAATGCTTTCTTTTCAATACCTATACATCCTGATAGCCAGTATTGGTTTGCATTTACATTTCAGGGTAAAAGATATACCTATACTCGGCTACCGCAGGGATATTGTGAAAATCCAACGATATTTGCACAAGAAATGGCAAACAACCTGGCAGGGTTTACTCCACCAGGAGGTAGTCAGATTCTACTTTATGTAGATGACATCTTGCTAGCAGCCCCTACCCAGCATCAATGCAGGGAAGATACGATAGCGTTATTGAAATTTTTAGCAGCACAAGGACACAAAGTAAACAAAAGTAAGTTACAACTTTGGAGAAAACAGGTTAGATACCTAGGATATGTGATATCCAATGAAGGTAGAATATTAGACAAAGACAGAAAAACAGCGATTTTACAGGCACCCAAACCAGCAACCAAGAAGGAAATTATGTCCTTCTTGGGAACGACTAATTTTTGTCGAAACTGGATATCAAACTATGCTTTAGAATCTGCTCCACTGGCTGATTTAATATATAAAACACCAATGGCAGCACAAGATGTATTACAATGGACACCTGAAGCAGAAACAGCTTTCTGCAGACTAAAACAATTGATAGCTTCATCACTAGTTTTAGGACTTCCAAATTACCACAAAAGATTTTTTCAGACCGTAGATTGTAAACAGGGATACATGCCGTCAGTTTTGACACAACAGCTTGGGGATAAGCAACGCCCCATAGCTTACTATTCATCACAGTTAGATCCAGTGGCACGATCATTGCCTCACTGTGTGCAAGCAGTAGTCACAGCTGCAATGGCAGTACAGGCTTCGGCCTCAGTGGTGTTGTTCCACCCTCTCACATTGAGAGTGCCTCATGCAGTCGCGATAATTTTACTGCAAGAGAAAATAGCATATCTATCTCCTGCTAGATATCTTTCATGTATGACCATACTGCTGAGCCAACCTCATATGGTAATTGAACTTTGTACAACATTAAATCCATCAACGTTACTTCCAACTCCTGTGGATGGCACACCGCAGAGTTGCCTGCAGGAAATTGAGTAAATAACTTTGCCCAGACAAGACCTCACTGATATGCCCTTGGATGATGCCAAGGTGACATTTTATGCGGACGGTTCATGCAGAAAGGGTCCTACAGGGAAAAATCTAGTAGGGTATGCAATAGTCACAGATACAGAGATTTTAGAAGCCCAACCCTTACAGCATAACCTGTCTGCTCAAGCAGCAGAACTGATAGCCTTAACACGGGCTTGTACTCTAGCGAAAGATAAATGTGTGAACATATATACTGACAGTCAGTATGCTTTCTCTACAGTGCATGTTTTTGCACAGCAATGGAAAAATAGGGGAATGATAACATCTACTGGCAAACCGATTAATCATGCGCAACTTATTTTGAACTTGTTAGATTCCATTCAGTTACCTACTAAAGTAGCTATTTGTAAATGTTTAGCTCATACAAAACAACAAGATGCAATTTCAAAAGGAAATGCAAAAGCTGATGCAGCTGCGAAGCAAGCAGCCTCAGACTCAGAAACTTTACTTTTAACTGAGGAATTACAACCCTCTGAGATTTTAGATTTAGAAATGTTAAAAACAATGCAGACACTAACTATGAGGGCAGAGAAACAGAAATGGAAGAAACGGGGTGCAATCCTCGAAAATGGACTGTATATCTCCAAAGAGAAAAAAACAATATTGCCGTCTAATTTATTTAGATATGCAGCTTTGTTGAGCCATGGGCAGTGCCATGTCTCAACAGGGGGGATGGTACAGTTAGTAAATCGAATATTCCAAACATATGGATTCACAATCTTTACACAAAAATTTTGTGCAGCATGTCATGTCTGTAACAAACATCATGCACAAGGAGCATTCAAACCCAAGCAAGGGAGTTTTCCTATACCACCATATCCATTCCATACTATCTGTATGGATTTCATAGAACTGAACAAATGTGAAGGGAAAAAATACTGTTTAGTAATTATAGACATGTTTTCCAAATGGGTAGAAGCTTTTCCAACTAAAAATCCGGATGCAGCAACAGTGGCAAAGGCCCTAATAAAAGAAATAATTCCTAGATTTGGCATACCGGAAAGAATCTATAGTGACAATAGGACACATTTTGTTAATCAAACGATTCACCAACTTGGGAGATTCTTTGGGATCTCCTTGAAGAATCATTGTGCTTACCACCCACAGTCTGCAGGACTGGTGGAAAGGTACAATGGAATTTTAAAAAGCAAGTTGAGGAAGTTAATAAATGAAACACAGAAGAATTGGATTTGCTGTTTGCCTTTGGCACTGCTGAGCATGAGAACAGTTCCAAATGTAAAGGGTTTGACCCCCTTTGAAGTGATATTTGGAAGGGCATATTATGTGCCACAGTGGAAAGCTCTCATGCCTGCAGAACTAGAGGCTGACAGCTCATTAGCTAGCTATATGAAGAAACTGTTAACAAATAAAACTGTTTTGCAGTTGAACTCTTTTTCAGATAAAAGACAGACCAGACCATTGGAAGCAGTGCTGACCCCAGGGTCCTGGGTGTGGTTGAAGGTCACGAAGAGGAAGAATTGGGTTAGTCCAAAGTGGGAAGGACTGTACCAGGTACTGTTGGCGACGCCTACTGCAGTCAAAGTTGCTGAGAGGTCGTCCTGGGTCCACCTGATGCACCGTAAACCAGTAAAGAATTTTCAGCTTGATAAACATTTTTTGACTGACACACAACAAAGGCAGGATGGCCAAGAGTGAAATGAATAAAAATACAGATCAACCCCGAAGATATTGTTTAATCATCTTGCTAATTATGCATTTATTGACTATGATTGTGATGACTTTTCTTTTGTTGTGGTTCTTCCTACATATAACCACACAAGTGAAAGTGGAGAAACATGATGAACTGTCTATAGACTGGCATCCAAACTTTAACACATACCTAGCTATGAAGCGTGTATATGTAGAGATTATGAACATTTCAAATTGCTGGGTTTGTACTGCCATACCAACAGCATATGGAGGACTGTTGATGTCCGCTGTCCCCTTGGGGATAAATGAGACTTGGGAAAATTTACTTTTTGATACAGGTTCTGTAAGATCACAGGACAAAATTGCATTGTATTTGCCTATTACACAGAGGGGAATTGTATGTTTCTATAAGAATGATACACTCCAAGTGGGTTGGAGTAACTGTAACATAACTATATCTTATAAATGCTATATTAAAGCTAAAGATAGAGGCACTGTTTGTAACACAAATTATGATTCATATCTGAGCTTAATGAAAACAACATTAAGTGATGTGCAGAGAAATCCTGTCTTGCATAAACAATTGTCTGTTATAGACAAGAAAATGTTTCATTCAGAATTAACCCGCATCAGTACTAAAGTAGAAAACTGTTATTTTGTTTGTGGGAAAAAAAGCATACAAATGGCTACCTGAGAATTGGTCCGGCAGTTGTTTTTTGGGTTATCTGGTTCCGGCTATAAGGCATACTGCAGAATTACCTCTAGGTAAGATACGAAATGTAAGAGATGTAGCCCGAAAACCTGAAGATCCAATCGGAAAACCTGTAGATCCAATGGGAAAAATCGAAGCTGGTTGGAAGAACCATCATTCCGTGAAAGATAAAGAAAAATTGACTCATATGGACTTGAGTGACAGTGTTATATCCTGGGCTGGAATATTTCCAGCATATGGAGCAGTCAAATCGATCTGGGAGTTGAGAAAACTGCCAAAGCTTCTCGAAGTAATGAGTAACGCAACTTTTTCTGCTCTCGGACTAGTGACTGATGAACTGAATGCAATGAGAACTGTTGTGCTACAAAATCGAATGGCTCTTGACTTCACCCTAGTGGCAAGAGGTGGTACGTGCGTGCTTATCAAAGAAGAATGCTGTGCGTTCATACCAGACAATCGACATGAAATTAATGACCACCTAGAGGCAATGCAGCAGGTATCGGCCATGACTGAACCAGGCCCAAACCCATTGATGAACTTTTTCCAGAGTCTGTTTGGTGGGTGGGGTTCTATCCTAATGAATATTTTGATTGCTATTTGTGTTGGTCTGCTCCTATTAGAAGCATGTGTCTGTTATGGGATCCCCTGTATGAAAAGATTAGTCAAAGATTTTGTTGATATATCTGTAACTGAAACTTTGTATCAAGACATTGAATTGGAACTATTGATTCCAGATGAAACTTTTTCCGAAATATAAACTAAATGACTTGCCTAGTTGAAAGTCCTTAAAGGAGAAGGCTAGGGGACGATATAGCATTGTTTATGTTTCTGAATAGAATAAAAAGTATTAAAAGGGAGGAAAATGTTAGAAAAATATGTATTTGAACATGTATAAAGTGCTAGTTTAAAAGCAAATAGTATATAATGCATTTTATTCTATTTACAATATGGCAATAAGAATGATTTTACATGTAATTGCTTGAAGCTTTGATGCTGCAGTGTATTTGAACTCTGACCCTGGCAGTAGCCAGCTCAGCAAGCTTATGTTTTTCACTAATGATTATCTGCTGGGTCAGGAAATTAAATGTATAAAGCATTGAAAATTCTTCTTCCTTGCTCTGAGATAATTGGCCTTGTGAATGTTATCAAAGATAAGACACAGCTGCTAAAGTAAAGTTGCAAGAAGAACAAAGAAGTATATTACAAGACTGAACCAACTATTGTATTTGAGCAGACCTGAAACCTTGAAGGAGTAACATTTTACAGAAAGACATTATAACTAACCAGGTGCTTTGCAAGGCAGTATTATTCCCATGGGAAAACTTTTAAAATGTATAACATCAACTTTTTCTTATGAATAGAATATTGTAGACCATAGTGATGTAGGTGCCCTGTGACTAACCACGTCAGTAAAGTGGGCACAGCTTGAATGTAAGACTATATAAAATTGTGTATTTCCTGCAACATGTCAGACAAAACTCTGTAATTGTATGTTTTTTTGCCTCCTGGTGTACACTAGTAAACTTTTGCATCTGAGCCTCCTGTGTTGTTATCATTTGTTTTTATTTAACAAAGTGTTACCAAGTAGTTCTGCACACCTGCTTCACATAGTACAGGTTTAATGTTTTCAGTCTGTCCTGTACTCTTGCTACATACAGAAAAGGTTTAATGGTATCAGTCTGTTCTGTACTACTGCTACAAGCAGTACAGGTTTAATGTTATCGATCTGTTCTGTACTCCTGCTACATACAGTTCAGTTTTAATGTTTTCAACATGTTCTATACTCCTGCTACATGCAGTGCGTGTTTAAGTGTTACCAAGTTGTTTTGCACACCTGCTTCACATAGCACAAGTTTATTGTTATCAATCTGTTCTGTACTCTTGCTACATACAGAAAAGGTTTAATGGTATCAGTCTGTTCTGTACTCCGGCTACATACAGTTCAGGTTTAATGTTATCTGTCTGTTCTGTACTCCTGCTACATGCAGTACAAGTTTAAGGTTATCAATCTGTTCTGTACTCCTTCTACAGTTCA